>NC_000086.7:34129361-34339519 GCF_000001635.26 Mus musculus | reverse complement strand
CTCAGCATCGCGTTTCTGGTCTCTGGAATCCCAGTGGAACCTCTAGAAACATTGTTGGGCATTCACCAGAAAACACTGTTCAGACAAGGGTTTAAGCCAATAAATGTCTTTATTTGCAGCCTGGTGACTACACCATGTATTTGGGATCCCTGTGTAACACTCAGCTTTTCTCAAGATGAGCTTTTGAGCATAAAAACAGTGTTCTGTGGCGACAGACTTTAGTTAACAAGAACAGTTAACCAGAAGCAGAACCACAGAAGACAAAAAGCAAGGTTAATATACTTAAGCGACTTTCCCAGAACTATGGACTTAGATGGTTTAGGTCTTGGTTTTGTTTTTGGCAGGTGGTACTGTATTTGTGCAGAGTTTTGCTTGCTAAAGGGTACTTCCAACATGGAGTCAGTTGGGCAAAGGTCTGGTGGCTTTCTACATCTAGGACTCTGTTACTGTTCTAAAGAAAATGTTTGTGTCTCTCAAAATAACTTAATACTGTTGAAACAGTGTTCTCCCCCTTCAGAAGGCAGAATTTTCCCAGAAACTTTATTCTTGGAGAAGGAAGAAGACCCCATTGGAGGAAGAACTTTACTTATGGAAAGAGATTTTACATAGTTCTAACAATTTGTCAGGCCTTGTTTTAGTCACTATTCTATTGCTGTGAAGAGACTTCATAACCTTATCAACTCTTATAAGAGAAATCATTTAATTGTGTATAGCTTACAGGTTCAGATGTTTAGCCTGTTGTTGTCATGACAGGATGTGAGGAGCCGCCCTTGCAATCGCCATTACAAGATGGCGCTGATATTCGGTGTTCTAACTGGTAAACAAATAGTCTGTGTATGTGCTGGGGTATTTTTTCCATTCCTTGTGCCCTGCCTGTCCCGTGGCATCATCTGGGCTGATAGTGAGCAGCCAGTCAAGGTGAAATATGTCTCCAACCCCTCTTGTGGCCTATTTACAGACTGAGTTTCCTATGTTCTGGGCCTCCTCCCCCAGAAGCTGATGATCTTTCTCTCGAGATGCATTAAAGGTATGCTGCAGAAGGATCTGAGTGTGTCCTGTGTGTGTGTGTCCTCGCCGGGGAGACTCCATATCACTGACACATCTGGTGCCGAGATCCCGGGAACACCACAACATCGCCAGCATTGAGGAGGTCCCTCGGAAATGGGACAGATCCAGAACTGCAGTGGAAGGTAAGTTCGGAGAGTCATGGCTGACCGTGAGACAGCATGTCAGAAACCGAATGGAGCGAGAGATAAGGAGCTCATAAAAAGAAAAAAAAGACATGTATGAGAAAAAAAGGACCTCCCCCAGAAGTTAGAAAAGGGGAGAGTTTAGAAAAGGAGAAAAGAGAAAAACAAAAGATAATATAAAATATAAAGATAAAAAGATAATATAAATTATAAAGATACAAAGGATAATATAAAATTAAGTCAATTTACCCTCCTCTCAAAGACTTTGAGTAAAGAGGCAGCTTTCATTAAAGGCTTAGAGATAGCTCTCAGGGTCACTGTGCCTTCTCTCATTCACTGGCAGTATTCCCAGAAGAAGGAGATAAGGAAGTAGAGTCTGAACATGAGAGAGAGAGAGGATGAGTTTTAGAAGAACAGTTGTCCCCTGTTTGGGATCTTTTAGCAAAAAAGAGAGGAAATGAAAATAAGCTATTTCAGAGCACTCCTGGGAAACAGAAGAAAGATGGGAGACGTCCTGTTTTTCTCTCTAGCTCCTATGGAGATTTTATTAGCTCTGATTAAAATATCTGTGTCCCTTTGAGACACCAGGTTCTATTCCCTGTCTGTCTATTGTCTCTTTTTTGTGCACCAAAACAAATTGTCCATATATCTGTCAATTCATGTTTGTTTTTTGTTTTGTGGTTTGAATGATTATTGTTCTGTGTTTCATGTTGAAAAATATAAATGGTTAAAACTTGTTTAAAAAGCAGTTTTAATTTACACAGTACAAGCTGATAAGTTAGCTGCACTGTGGCTGGGAGCCAAGTACAGCTGAACAAGCCTTGCAGAGAGCCGATTACAAAAGGAGCTCTTAAAGGGGCAGGCAACCTTTTGCTCTTAACAGAAAGTTAGCTTAAAATTGGGAACTCAAGGTTAGAGTCTTTCTAAACAACATGAACAAACACAAAAAAACAAGTCTTTAAGGATACTTCAACATAGGGATAATCTTTGAGCCAAGACTCTGACAGAGTGTTTAAATTGAAAAAAAGTTTGCATTTGGGTTGAGGCAGAGCTCAAAGGGGAGCAGCTTCAGCTCGGCTTGTGTGACACTTCTCAGAGCCTTATTACAAACCTAGTCAGATGTTGTTCTAAATAAAATTTAAATTCAAAATTTTAAAAAAGTTCAATTAGGCTATAAAACTTATAAAGGCATTTAAAAATAACTTGCCTACTTCATATAAAATTATTATAGATTTAAAAGTTTAATTTTTTCAATTTGTAAAGAGTTTACTTCTAGTGAACTGGTGACCATTAAAGGCTTTTGCCCCTGGGTATGGTTAACATAGCTTAACAATATGTAAAAAAAATTTATTATCAGCTTCAATACAAAAAGCAAAAGGTTTAAATCTTTCAGTATATATTGTTTCCTAAGTGAAAAGTATTTTATTAGCTAATGTCTCTAAAGGGAAGTTTAAAGTACTGGGGAATAGTTGTTGCTTCATAAGTTTCAGAGGCAATATCTTTTTTAATAATTAGGGTTTCAATCATACTGGAAAATTGGTACAAATTTCCTTCAAAATTTTATTTCCAAAAGCTTACAGGATATGTTAATTGGCTAAGACCTCACCTTAAACTTGCCACAGGAGAACCTAAGCCTTTGTTAGGTGCTATCAAGTGAGATTCCAATTAACTGGTAGGAAGAAAAAAGGCTTTAACAGAAAGTAGAAGAAACTTCTGTAATCTATTGGTATCAATTGTAATTGGTGGTAATCAAATATTAGTTACATATCCTAGTTATTTTTATTAAATGTGTCTATAGCTATTTTTTGGCAAAAATAAACATTAATGTAAAATCATCCTTCTTCACCTCAAAGTTTTAACATCCTTTTATAAGGCTGCTGTGGTGCTAATTAACAATTCCTTGTTTCAAACAGCAATTGGTTATTGCAGAATATTGATATTTGATCTATTGCATACCATCATTATAAATAAAATTGATACTCATCCTAAGATAAGTTAAAAATTGCTTATGCATGCTTTTGTATCTTCATGCATGCTTAAATCCCATTTACTGTATTTAAAAACAACCCTTCTATGGGAGAAAAGTATATGTAAATTAAATCACATGCTTATCCTGTTTCAGCACAGGTAATTAAATTGTGTGCTGAAGATGGTGTTTAAAAATGTTGAATAATTAAACTTTAAGTTGTATATTAATAGTTAATATTATATCTCAGAGCTTGCAATTGCTGGTGAAACTTATAAGAAAAAATACTGTTTCTTTAAGAAAATTGTTTTTGGGCAGTTAAGAAATTGTCCTAAGTTGCCTGGAAAAGAACCCCGGGATTTGCTTTTTTGTTATAGAGGTTTACATAAAGCTTTAACTGATAAAGATTACAGATAGCTCCTGAAAAGATACAAACTCAGGATTCTTATATTTATTTGGGTTTTAAAAGATAGCTATTTGTAGAGACAACTTAAAGACTTTCTCTAATTTTTGATTAATAAATAAATTTTACACATGTGACTATAATGACTTTTCAAGCATTCTAGTTACAATCTCTCTTCAAGAGAAACAATTGAAAGTGTAATTAGTCACTCTTCATGTTATATTAAAACTGACTAACAGTTCAGTATCTAAAATTTTGATGAAAATACAAGATTGTATTTTGATGCGTGAGCACCCCTTTTATATTCAACATATTAGAGTACATACATCATTACCTGGCTCCTATTCAAAAAAAAAATTCCTAAGCTGAAGTTAGCCACTGGCAAGAAAGACTAAACAGATAAGTCTTGGCTGTTTATTTTGTAAATCTAAATAGTATATATGACTGGGCTGAAAAGCCACCCTAGAAACAAATGTTCTGTTCTTGTTAGTCAAAAACATTCATGACAGTTTTGCCATCAGATGAATGTGACTCATCTGACTGGCCTTCCTTATAATCCTCAAGGACAAGACATTGTAGAACGTGCCCATCGCACTTTCAAGTCCTATTTAATTAAACAAAGGGGAGATAAAGGCTATGATGCCAAAGATGGCTCTATCCCTTATAATATTTACTCTTAATTTCTTAAAATTGGATAATGCTGGGAGATGGGGAATTATGTCAACTTTCCCTCTTCCTATGCCAGTTATGCATAATGTACAAATATTTCCACACTTTTTCACTACAGATAAAGAACTGGGACTTGCTTATTTACCCTTAGATGAACAGATTCAAGCTTTACTAGATAATAGAACCTTCTTCCTACAGGGAAGCCTGTGCTCTATGTTAATTTCCTCATTACAAGATAAGAGGCAATGTATATCCTTGCATTATCAATCAGCAGCCTGGTTAAGAAAGAGCTCTTGGAGCATAACTACTGATATAAAGGCTGATACCATAGTTATAAGAGGATGGTGGCCCAGCCGAAAAGGTGGAAGATCTAGAAATAAGCCGCCTTCACAACCAAGAATGGCACCCTTTTGCAAGGAAGGGTCCATGGAAGATGTAATGTTACCTTGGACAGGTTGCCAAGCTAAAAAATATACTTGGGCAGTAGAGAAATATTTTTCCTTTTCCCCATATATTAGTAGAGAGTATAATGATACTTTTGCTGGATATGATTTTAGTACTATGGACCCCCTCCGAACTAATACTAACCCTTTTGATCAGTGGTTGCTTTGTGGGGTTAATGGAAGCTGTACTGAACTCGCCCCCATGGCAATGATTGGAGGAGGTTCTAGTGAGAAAGGAGAATTGACCTTTGATTGGAAAAGTACCTTGAAGACCGGTTGGTCTGATAAGAAGAGTTCACATTCTTTTAAATGGACCACCTCCAATGTTAGATATAAAAATCAGAAAGAGGTAAATTTTACCACCACCCCGGTATGTGTATGGTCCCCGTTTTTGTGGGTGGTAAGTAACAGAAGCTTAAATCAGAATCAGATAGAGATAGATTGCTCACAAGAAAAATGTTTTTATGCCTTATGCTGGGATGCTAAGAAATATCCTTTTGCTTTGGTTACCCACATGCCTAGATTTGTTCCTGTTCTTGTAGATGCCCCTAATAGATTGAATTTGTTTCGAGGGAAAAGAGATTTTGGTATTTCTGCTATCATAGTTGGACTGGTGGCCACATCTGTGGTTGAAGCCTCTATCACGGCCTCGGCACTTGCTCTATCTACTACTGTTCAAACAATACAAACTATTAATGAGCTTTCTATGACAGTCACAATGGCCTTAGATAAACAGGCCACAGCCAACTCACAGATACAAGGAGGGTTGATGTTGATAAACCAATGCATCGACCTAGTCCAAGAGCAAGTGGATATTCTTTGGCAGTTGGCTCAATTGGGCTGTGAATACAAGATGCCTGGCCTTTGTGTTACTTCTGTTCAGTTTGAAAATTCTACAAGAGCAGCAAATTTGTCAAAAACTTTGTCTCATTATGTTACAGAATTGGACAATGGAATTTGAGCAAACGCTTCGAGAGTTGAGAGTTGCTATTCTACAAGTGAATTCTATGCGTCTTGACCCTTCGCTGACAAAGGGCTTCTCCACCTGGATTTCCTCTGCATTTTCCTACTTTGAGGAGTGGGGGGTGGGGGGTAGGCTTGTTTGCCGTGATCCTATGCGGTGGAACATTGCTTTTGCTCTGGATGGTCTGTAAACTTAAAGCCCAAACAAAAAGGGACAAGATGGTGATAGCTGAAGCACTTGCAGCATTAGAACATGGTGCCTCCCCTGATATATGGTTATTTATACTTAAGCAATAGGTCGCTGGCCGCTCAGCTCCTACACCCCATGAGGCTAAGTCTCATTGCACGGGATAGAGTGAGTGTGCTTCAGCAGCCAGAGAGAGTTGCACGGCTAAGCACTGCAGTAGAAAGGCTCTGCGGCATAAAATGAGCCTATTCTAGGGAGACATATCATCTTGTATGAAGGTTGAGTATCCAAGTGTCCTTGCCCCAGGAAAAACGACACGGGAGCGGACCAAGACCCCTCCGGGTGACGAGCCTGGGAGAAGGTTTTGTGTAATGCCCCTATTTTGCACACTGGGGATTTGACCTCTATCTCCACTCTCAGTACTGGGTGGCCTGTTGCCTTTTAAATAAAAGAAAAGGGGGAGATGTGAGGAACCGCCATTGCAATCACCATTACATGATGACGCTGATATCCGGTGTTCTAACTGGCAAACAAATAGTCTGCGTATGTGCTGGGGTATTTTTCCATTCCTTGTGCCCTGCCTGTCCCGTAGCATCATCTGGGCTGATAGTGAGCAGCCAGTCAGGGTGAAATATGTCTCCAACCACTCTTGTGGCCTATTTACGGACTGAGTTTCCTGTGTTCTGGGCCTCCTCCCCTAGAAGCTGATGATCTTTCTCTCGAGATGCATTAAAGCTATGCTGCAGAAGGATCTGAGTGTGTCCTGTGTGTGTGTGTCCTCACTGGTGAGACTCCATATCACAGACACAACAGGAAACATGGTGGCACACAATCAGATGTGGTGCTGGAGAACTAGATCTACATCCAGATCTAAAGGCATCAAGAAAAGAGAGGCACTGGGTCTGGCTTGATCTTCGGAAACGTAAAAACCCACCCCCAGTAACAGTTTTTCCAACTAGACCTCAAGTAGTACAAGGCCACACCTCCTAATCCTTCTCAAGTAGTGCCACTTCCTTATGGCTAAGCCTTCAAATAAATGAATCTATGGTGTGTCATTTTTACTCAAACTATCATGGAACCCTTTATAGAATAAGACAGAGTCTCAGACAAGGAAGGGTCAATGATGCACAGAATCATACTTTGACTGAGACTTCATATCTCTAATTCTGTATTTAAGCATTAATCTCAATTCAGGACCCCAAGAACAGACTTCAGGAAGTCACTTATCCTCTTCCTAGTGGCTATATTGACTAAATCTCCCTTCTCTGCATTCCACTTAAAAAGTGTTTTAGAAAGCTGGGCGTGGTGGCACACGCCTTTAATCCCAGCACTCAGGAGGCAGAGGCAGGCAGATTTCTGAGTTTGAGGCCAGCCTGGTCTACAAAGTGAGTTCCAGGACAGCCAGGGCTACACAGAGAAACCCTGTCTCGAAAAACCAAAAAAAGAAAAAGAAAAAAAAGGAAAAGAAAGTGTTTTAGAGATAACCTTCAGTTATGCATACTGTCAATATTGTAAATTGTATAAAGTGTACTTTTATATATTAAGGTTTGGTAGAGTGAGTTGGTTACTATTCTTTAGTACAATTAGTGCAAGATCCAAATATCTGCTTTATGTTCTAGTGACTAAGTTCCTCTGAAACATACTTTTTTATACATATTTTCTTTATTTACATTTCAAATGTTATCCCCTTTCCTAGTTTCCTCTCTGAATGTCCCCTATACCCTTCCCCCGCCCTGTTCCCCAACCCACCCACTCCTATTTCCTGGCCCTGGCCTTCCCCTATATTAGGACATATAATTTTCACAAGACCAATGGTCTCTCCTCCCATTGATGGCCAACAGGCCATCCTCTGCTACATATGCAGCTAGAAACACATGCTCTGGGGGTACTGGTTAGTTCATATTGTTGTTCCACCTATAGTGTTGCAGATCCCTTCAGCTCCTTGGGTACTTTTTCTAGATCCTTCATTGGGGGCCCTGTGTTCCATCCAATAGATGACTGTGAGCATCCACTTTTGTATTTGCCAGGCACTGGCATAGCCTCATAAGAAACATCTATGTCACGGTCCTGTGAGGAAAATCTTGCTGGTATATGCAATATTGTCTGCGTTTGGTGGTTGAGTATGGTATGGATTCCAAGGTGGGGCAGTCTCTGGATGATCTTTCCTTCCGTATCATCGCCAAACTTTTTCTCTGTAACTCCTTCCATTGGTTTTTTGTTCCTCATTCTAAGAAGGAATGGACTAACCATACCTTGATCTTCCTTCTTCTTGAGTTTCATGTGTTTTGCAAATTGTATCTTGTATATTCTAAGTTTCTGGGCTAATATCCACTTATCATTGAGTGCATATCATGGGTGTTCTTTTGTGATTGGGTTACCTCACTCAGGATGATATACTCCAGATCCATCCATTTGCCTAAGAAATTCATAAATTCATTGTTTTTAATAGCTGATTAGTACTCCATTGTGTAAATGTACCACATTTTCTGTATTGATTCCTCTGTTGAGGGACATCTGGGTTCTTTCCAGCTTCCGGCTATTATAAATAAAGCTGCTATGAACATAGTAGAGCATGTGTACTTATTACATGTTGGAACATCTTCTTCATATATGCCCAGGAGAGATATAGCTAGATCTGCTGGTAGTACTATTTCCAATTTCCTGAGGAACTGCCAAACTGATTTCCAGAGTGGTTGTACCAGCTTGCAATCCTACCAACAATGGAGGAGTGTTCCTCTTTCTCTGCATCCTCACCAGCATCTACTGTCACCTGAATGTTTGATCTTAGCCTTTCTGACTGGTGTGAGGTGGAATCTCAGGTTTGTTTTGCTTTGCATTTCCCTGATGATTAAGGATGTTGAATACTTTTTCAGGTGCTTCTCAGCCATTTGGTATTCCTCAGTTGACAATTCTTTAGCTTTGTACCCCTTTTTTAATAGGGTTATTTGGTTTTCTGGAGTCCAGCTTCTTGAGTTCTTTGTATATATTAGATATTCATCCCCTATTAGATTTAGGTTTGGTAAAGATCCTTTCCCAATCTGTTGGTGTCCTTTTTGTTTTATTGACAGTGTCTTTTGCTTTAAAGAAGCGTTGCAATTTTATGAAGTCCCATTTGTAGATTCGTGATCTTACGGCACAAGCCTTTGCTATTCTCTTCAGGAATTTTTCCCCTGTGCCTATATCTTTAAGGCTTTTCCCAACTTTCTTGAAACATACTTTTGAGTACTTTGTAAATTAGTGATGTGTAGAAGATGCTAAATGCTATTCAAAGAAAATGCCCTTGGTAGTGATTAGTTTGAGCTACTACTATAAAGACTGAGGAATTTTAATGATTAGCACCGAAAAAAATATACCACAAGGTGGCAGTAACATGCAAAAAGCTTGCTTTGATATGGCAGGCTAGGGGCTGGAGAGATGGTGCTTCTAAAAATCCTGAGTTCTATTCCCAGCAACTACTTGGTGGCTCACTACTATGTGTATGGAATCTGATACTATCTTCTTATATGTCTAAAGACATCTACAAAACTCATATACATTAAATAAATAAATCTTTTTTTAAAAAAGAAAGAAAAATGGCTGACTGGCTTGGTTTTGTTCTTCTTTTGTTGTTGTTTCTTTTTTTTTTCTTCCTTCTTTTTGGCAGATTTTCTTGTAGCCCAGGTTTACCTGGAACTTGCTATGTTGTTGACATGTTTGCATGTAAAAAGAAATCCCTTCCTTATTTAAAGGTGATGGTTTGGACAAAGCTTGTTGACAGGCCATATGTGAAGAGTAGAGTCTGGGTTTGAGAGGGACAAAGAGCAGCAACAACAGAGGGTTTGTACAGTCCCAAGGCTTATTTATAATTCAGCACATTTTTTGGTGTTGTTTTATGGAAATGGAAAGCAATCAGACTTTACATTAGCAAAATTTTGCTTACTTGGGGATATATATCTTAAAACTATGGGAGTTGTAAAAACTTGACTGTGTCATTGATAAACTTTAGCTAATAAGCTTCTGTCTGCTGTGGAGAAAGTAGCAACCTAGAATCCAAAATTCATTGGTCATCTTTTGTTCATTTGTATATCTATTAAAAATATACTGTAAAAGAAGGATGTTACACATAAAAGGGGAAGTAATTTGATTTCATTTATTCCATAAAGTTTTCCTTCAGAGTCATGCTAGATAAAAATGCGTGCTAGTTAGTTTTGTTTACTATTTTGACATTCAGATTTAAAATTCAAAACATAAAATTTCTATAGCCTGCATTTCTGCCACATTACATGCTAAGCTATATAATATAAATCATAGTTGCTCAACATATTATTTATTTGATTGTCCTCTTTCACATTTAAAGAGACAATAAAATGATATACAAGGAACATTTTATATTTTGGAGAACATGTCTGCATTTTTGGTATTTGTTTGCAAAATTAATAGCTTTTCTGACTGAGCCCCAAAAGGCGTTCAATCTAAGCTACAAGTTGTACAAAAACAACTCAGCTTAGACTTTAGTTTTAGTTTTATCTCAGTCACCAGATTTCATGAGCACTTCTCTGCCGGGAAAGATCCACTAGAGCCTTTTATATTGTCTCCAGTGACTAGAATTTAGCCAAGTTCATCCTGAAGTGTATTCACTTCTCTCATTTTAGTGATTGGTAAGAAGTTGGCTGGGGTTCTGTTCCTATCTCTCTGCAAGGAGACTCCAAGCTCCTAACCCAACTGTGTCTAATACATTTTCCCCCTCCCAAAGCTTCATAAAAACAAGAATTCCATTTTAGTCCAGGAAACAGGATACTTAAATGCTTATTAGAAAAAGTTCTGTCCCAAGGAGATTTTTTTATCCATGCAAAGTCCCTAAAATGAATTTTTAGAATTAGAAATCATCTTTAATTAAACATGGTATGGATAAAGCCATCATGCAGCAATTCATTAACCTGATTTTTTCATAGCTTCAAGAATAGGAGAAGGAATAAAAAAATGGACACAATACAACATCTAAATTAACAAAATGTGATATCTGTGTATTGGCTTCTAGGTTGCTAATTTTTCCACAGCAGACTGATGCTCATTACCTATTAGTTTGTCAGTAAGAAAGCCAAATATTTACATATCCTATTGTTTTAGATATATCCTCAAGTAAACAAAATTTTTACATTTAGAGTCTGCATGCTTTGAAACTCCATCAAATACCACGCAAAGTCTGCTAGCTGTAGATAAGCTTCCGGACTGTACAAACCCTCTGTGCTGTTGGTGCTCTTTACAGCTCTCAAACCCAGACTCCACACTGGGCGGCTGGGCTGCCATCACTCACATATCCATCCTCTTCAACTGCATCCTTCCAGAGATTTCCTCTTCTGAGTGATGATGATACCCCATTCTCTAAGTAAGTCATATTGTAAGTCCACAAGCAAACTGATATTCTGAATATTCTACTATATGTGCTATGATGGAAATTTATCACAAGCAGTCCAACCACGTTACAAGTCTCTGTGTTTTTATCTCTTCAAATCTCAGGGGCCTCTCCTTTGACCTGATTCAAGAGATGTTCTCCTTTATGACAACTGTGACCCTAGAAAAATGATTGTGACTTGGACACAATTTCATACTTTCAAGTCCACGTGGTGAGAATCAGTGTCTACAGTGAAAATGAAATCAGAAGGCATTGTTGTATAAGAGTAGCAATCTAATGCTGAAGAGTGAGACATGCTGTGTTATATAGGAGCTGGGATAAAGACTGTTAGAGCCAAAAATGGCAGGGTCATTAAGTTCTCATGACTACTTTCCCATCCCACCATATACTGTTTGGAATGGGTTGCTTCCCCCACACTCAGAGACATTGAGAGGTTTTACTCAGCTATGGTATTTCCCACAACTGTGAATATATTAACAGATATGAGGGGACATTCACCCAAGTGGGCTAGAAGTTTGTAAAGCAATGTCAGCTTGTAGGAGGGTACAACAGTCATAGCCTCCCAGGTCCTCATGCCAAGGTTAATCAGTATGGACATGAGGCAGCAAAGATCACTGTTTAGCTGGAGTAGGTGAATAACTCAGGCAGGACCCAGCTTCCACTCTACCCAATTTAGCTCATTTATTTACTAGAACTGAGGAAGAACATAGCAGACTATCTCTCTATACACACAGAACTCTAATATCAAAAGACTGGGAAAATCTCATTCATAATTTTACTCCTGGGTCTTGTTTAATTCTTAGTCTAACTAAAAGTTTTATTCATTGATTTGTGAAAGAAAGTTCATTTGTCTTCTTGTTCTGTGTTTCTCCAGTGTTAGTTTATCTCACTCTTCTCTACCCTTACTTTTCTTTCTTCTGTTAAATAGAACTTACTCTTTTCTAATTTCAGAGGTGTGTAATGTCATATTGTTTATTTAATATCTTATATTCCCATCTCCTATATTATCCCATATTCATGCCCAAGCATCCCAATGGGTCTGGGTTATGATATTAAACCCATGAGACTTCTCTGCTCTTGCTCACTCATCTCATCGTCTTCTTGTTTAACACTCTCTCTCTCTCTGTCTCCATATATATATATATATATAGATATATAGATAGATAGATAGATAGATAGATAGATAGTCAGGTTGATGGGTTCTTCTTCTTCCTTCTCCTCCTTCCCCTTCCCCAAATTCCTCTTTCTTCTTACATCGGGTGCCCCCATTGGAGGCCAGACTTTGGTACTGTCCCACCTCCATGCTGGAATTTGTAACTGGCTTGATAATGAGTAGGTCTTGTACAGCAGTCACATCATTTCCAGAGGATACCAGAAGGTACAAGGAAAGAGTCTGGTGCAGGTGTAGCAACCCAGGATTTGCACAGTGCTTTTCCCAATCCTCTGGCTCATGCATTCTTTGTACTCCACCTTCCTTGATGTTCCCTGAGTTTGTCCCATCTATTGTTGAATCCTCCCAGTCATTTGTTCTAAGCACTTTGAATAGTAATACATCTCTATATTACTTACTGCCCTTTTAGCACAAAAAGCTTCTCTGCTTTTGGTTAGGAGCAGCACTAACCTATTGATATAAACAAATATATTTAGAAGGCATTTTAATAACATGACCAGTCAGGAAAACATCAATCAATAGGTTCTTTCCTAGGACCTTTGACTTCCCTAGCCATGGGTTTCGACCATTTTTAAAATAACAGGCATGAATTTTCTAGTGTGGAAGAGACCTCAAGTACAATAGAAGAAGAGTTGGTTAACCCTTATAAGCTGTCTAAGCATTATTGCAGTACTGGACACACCTTGCATGGTAGGTCATTGTTAACTTTAATTTTTTTTTCAAATCTTATTTTTAATGATACTCTTTAAATGCTTTATCCTCCCTTCTAGCCCACCACCTACCAGAGGTAGTAGAAAAGAAAGGATATGCTTGGTTCTGGGTCTCTTAGGTAGGATATCTGGGTCCCTTTGGGATGTCTAATTCTCTTCACTCTCTGTATATTATCTGTCCTTGGCACACCAATCCGTCCATGACTGTCAAAACAGACTGTTTTATGTTAAGTCTGTGTTTTTATTTTGTGGTTTGATTGACTGTTCTTTGTTTCATGTTCAAAAGAAAAAACAGTTGAAACTTTATCTTCTGGTTGTTCAGCCCTAACTGAACTAAAATGAATGATTTAGTTTTAACTCATTTCAGAGAGAGAGAGAGAGAGAGAGAGAGAGAGAGAGAGAGAGAGAGAGAGAGAGAAAGAGTACGAATTGGCCTTTGGAGCCCTACACCTGTAGCTAGGAGTCTAGCACAGCTAGAGAAGCCCTGCCAGGAGCTTCTCTGAAAAGCCGCTCTTAAAGGGGTCAGCAACTTCTCAAGTTCTATAATAAGGGAACTGATGGTTGTTTCTCCTAGAATAATATCTGTGCTTGTGATTATTGGATTCATCAGGTGAGAAGGTGTTCCTCTCTTAAAATTACAGCTAGTGAAAGACTCCGAGAGGAGCCCCTTGCTCAGGCCTCAGGACAATAGAGGACACCCAAGAACTCACGATAGACCAAGCTTGATGCAAACTACATGAGGCTTTATTCGGGAAAAGCTAGAGCTCTTTGGACGACTCATAACCCACGCAGGGGTAGAGGAGTTGACCTCGAGGGGAAAGAGGTCCCAATTTTTATAGGCTCTCAGGGAGGAAATGAGAAGGGGTAGTAGGGGATTTCCAGATCTAAACAATGTCTATTCTCAAGAAATGGGTATGGGAGGGGTACAAGGAAAGAGTCTGGTACAGGTGTAGCAACTCAGGATTGGCCCGGCTGTGGTTGCTGGGGAGATTTTCTGACTCTTTCTCAGCAACCAATATCACAAACACCTGGCAATGGGCTTCATCAGTAGGCACACAAATGGGTTCAAAGAACGGTCAAAACATTGGCAGACACACAGGTTCAAGGAATGGCCAGAGCAATGTGCACATCTATTTTTCTAAATCAGTGAAACTAGTTCTGCTAACAGTGACATTTATCTTGCCAATTTCAGGGCTTCTGTGACCTTTTACATTCTGTCAGGATCTTTCACTAGAAAGCTTAAGAATTTTGTTTGGTTTAAATAAGTAAGTGTATGCAGTCTCTTCATTTTTGTTTCTGACTGGTTTTAAAAGTATAAATATCTTCTACATGTTTTGTTTATAGATTATTGGCTTATAAGTTATTTGGCATGGTTAAAAATGTTTAACATTGGTAACAGAAAGTTGGATTAAAACTGGTAATTCCGGGTTGGAGTAATTCATAACTACAACATGTGGCATGAGTCAACCCATGGAAACAGATCTCTAAAGATGCACCTAAATTGAGTAATATTTTATGTAATTCTTATCCTAGAAACCAGACTTATAAAAGATAGGATTTATGGCAGTGTCTCTTTGAGGTATGAATTTTTGTGCAGGAACAGGCACCCAAACTTTGTAGCATGGAGGTGATTCACTTAGTGTTTTTTGGAGAGACTAAATTGTTGGAGTTTGAGTTTTGCTTTCCAAAGTTCTTGCGTGCTCTGAATGACCCAGGCTTAATAGCTGCAGTTCAGAAGTAGGGAGACACTTAAAAGCTTTGTAATGTGAAAGTAATACTTTTGGTGTTGATTTTTAAAGAGAATGGGTTGTTTACACTGTTAATATTAGGTTTTGCTTCCCAAAATTCTGGTTGTGCTCTGGTGTTACAAGAGAAACTTAAAATTCAAGCACAGGCTTGGGATTCTAACTCTCACATATTTGTAATTAAGAAAAAATCTGGTAGGTGGAGATTGTTGCAGGGTTTGCAAAAGGTTAATGAGACTATTGAACTTGTAGAGGCATTAAAAACTGGCCTGCCTACTCCATTATAGAATTATTATGGATTTGTAAGATAGTTCTTTATTCCTTTGCATCCTGATGATTGTAAAGGGTTTGCTTTTAGTGAGCTTGCTTGTAATTTTAAAGAACCCATGAAGCGATATCATTGGAAAATTTTGCCTCAAGGAAAGGTTAATAGCCCTACATTATGTAATTTTTTTTTGTCACTGCTTCAATGCAGTGTATATTATTGATTATATGGGTATTTTATTAGCTGGTTCCTCTGATGGAATTTTACTATGAGGCTTTGCACTTACACAAAGAGCTTTAAAATTTTGGAGTAGTTGTAGCTCCAGAAAAGATTCAAAGGAGAATTCCTTTTTCAATATTTGGAACATAAGTTATATCCTAAACAAATTTCAGCACAAAAAAATTCAAGTACGAAAAAATAATTTACTTACTCTAAATGATTTTCAATGGTTGTTAGGAGATATTAATTGACTAAGACCTCACCTTAAGCTTACTACAGGAGAACTTAAACCTCTATTTGATACCCTCAAGGGGAGTGCAAATCCTAATTCCCCTTGACAATTAACAGATGAGGGATGAATAGCTTTGCAGAAAGTAGAGGAAGCTATTAGCCAACAACAGATACATTATATAGACTATGATCAGTTGTTGGCTGCTTGCATTATTGCTACACCTCATGAGTCCACAGCAGTCCTTTGGCAAAAGGGACCGTTAATGTGGATTCATCTTTCTTTTTCTCCAAAGAAAGTTTTAATGCCTTCTTATGAGGCTGTTGCTGTGTTAATACAGAATTGTAAGATAGAGTCACAAAAATATTTTGGGAAAGAACCTGATAAAATATTTCTCCCTTATTCCAAACAGCAATTAGATTGGTTATTGCAAAATACTGATATCTGGCCTATTGCATGTCCAAATTTTTTTAGGCAAAATTGATAATAATTATCCAAAAGACAAATTATTACAATTTGCCTCTATGCATGCTTTTGTATACCCTGTAAACTTACCCATGCAGCCTATAGAGAATGTACTTACTATATTTACAGATGGCTCATCCAATGGGAAGGCATTATACGTGATTGGATCACATGTTCATTCTCTTGAGTTTCTCCCTGCTTCAGAACAAATAATTGTACTACATGCTGTAGCTGCTGTTTTTGAAATGCTGAAAAATCAAGCTTTTAATTTGTGTACCATCAGCCAATATATAACTCATGGTTTAAAACTACTTGAAACTGTTCCCTATTACATACTGCTAATTCTCAAATTTTGCAATTATTTATGCAAATACAACTCAATTTAAGAGAACGTACAGTTCCTTATTTTGTAGGCCATTTAAGAGCTCATACTCAATTGCCTGGACCCCTTAGTGAGGGTAGTGCCAAAGAAGATTTGTATACCAGGAAGGTTGTAAGTCTTACACAGGAACAATTGGCCAAACAATCTCATTCTTTCCATCATCAAAATAATAATAGCTTGAGACAACAAATTGGTATTTCTAGAGAATGTACATGTCAGATTATAAAGACTTGCACTGAATGTCCTCAATTTCTACCCGTGCCACATAATGGTGTTAATACTTGAGGATTTATACCTAATCAATTATGGCAAATGGATGTTACTCATATTTCTGATTTTGGAAATTTAAAATATGTACATGTGAATATTGACACCATTTCGGGCTTTCTAGTTGCAACTGCTTTAACATGAGCAGCAACTAAAACCATAATTAATCATTGTCTACATTATTTTTCTATACTGGATGTTCCCTGTCAGATTAAAACAGATAATGGAACTGGCTATTGCAGTCGAGCATTTGAAACTTTCTGTCAACAATTTAACATTACCCATACTACTGGAATTCCTTATAATCCTCAAGGACAAGGCATTGTGGAATGGGCCTATGGAACTTTAAAACAATATCTTCATAAAATAAAAAATGGGGAATTATACCCCCCTGTATACCACAAAACTTTGAAAATCATGCTCTTTTATTTTAATTTTTTTAATGGAAATTCCTAGCCAAATGGATGGACCTGGAGGGCATCATCCTGAGTGAGGTAACACATTCACAAAGGAACTCACACAATATGTACTCACTGATAAGTGGATATTAGCCCCAAACCTAGGATACCCAAGATATAAGATACAATTTGCTAAACACATGAAACTCAAGAAGAATGAAGACTGAAGTGTGGACACTATGCCCCTCCTTAGAATTGGGAACAAAACACCCATGGAAGGAGTTACAGAGACAAAGTTTGGAGCTGAGATGAAAGGATGGACCATGTAGAGACTGCCATATCCAGGGAACCACCCCATAATCAGCATCCAAACGCTGACACCATTGCATACACTAGCAAGATTTTATCGAAAGGACCTAGATGTAGCTGTCTCTTGTGAGACTATGCCAGGGCCTAGCAAACACAGAAGTGGATGCTCACAGTCAGCTATTGGATGGATCATAGGGCCCCCAATGGAGGAGCTAGAGAAAGAACCCAAGGAGCTAAAGGGATCTGCAACCCTATAGGTGGAACAACATTATGAACTAACCAGTACCCTGGAGCTCTTGACTCTAGCTGCATATGTATCAAAAAATGTCCTAATAGGCCATCACTTGAAAGAGAGGCCCATTGGACTTGCAAACTTTATATGCCCCAGTACAGGGGAATGCCAGGGCCAAAAAGGGGGAGTGGGTAGGTAGGGAAGTGGGGGTTGGGTATGGGGGACTTTTGGTATAGCATTGGAAATGTAAATGAGCTAAATACCTAATAAAAATGGAAAAAAAGAAAACTGTAGCTAAAGAGTAAATTCATTGAAAAAAAAAAAAAAAACCAACCAACCAAACAAACAAACAAAACAAAACAAAAGAAAAGAGAAGCACCAACTCTCTAGCATTTAGGCTTAAACCTAAATGAGATGTTTTTAGACAGCTACTCCTCACGATTTTCTTCTTGATAATAAAAATATTGT
Source organism: Mus musculus (assembly GCF_000001635.26). Classification (NCBI taxonomy): domain Eukaryota; kingdom Metazoa; phylum Chordata; class Mammalia; order Rodentia; family Muridae; genus Mus; species Mus musculus. The sequence goes on along the minus strand of NC_000086.7, from coordinate 34,321,446 downwards.
CAAGATATAGGACATTACGACCTTGGTTCAATTTCAACACAGAAGCACCTCCCTACAATCCAGAGAGATGGGCACACTAGTGTATTAACCTTAAAAGCCCAAATTATTGCTAAATATCATCTCTCTCTTTCTAGGTGACAGCTGAGAGGAATCTCACATTGATTCTAGCCACTCCAACAGTTTTAAAGTGATTGAAAGTAAATCCTGGATTTATCATTCTCAACTCCAGCTTTGGTGACCAAGGGCAAGGTGACAAGAAAAAGCCCAAAGAATAGAGGCTTTTGTGAGACTATCAAGAAACCATACATACAAGTAACATTCTACTGACTGGGAAGGTTTTATTTATTATATATATATTAAAAAGTAATTAGTAAACAGAGAGGCCATGCATGTAAAGAAGAGCTGAAAGGGGTGAATGGGTGGGGGTGGGGGGGTGGTTGGAGGAAAGGTAATGGGTAAATGTTATATTATAATCTCAAAGACAAAATTTAAAAGAATGAAATAAATAAATTGGACCTCAATTCAGATATTTTAAAATGTCTTTTGTTCTGACTTCTGTTCTCTGCTTATGTTTTAAATTATTAAGCTATTGTGTTACTTCTTGCTGGCTTCTATCAGGGTGGAATCAGTTTCTCTGTTTCAGAGGGCTTCAATTTCCCTTTTCTCCAACAATTTCTTTTTATAAGGGAGAAATTTAATGGAAAAAGGGGACATGTGAAGCAAGAAAAAACCTAAAACTAAAATAAATTTTGAGTTTGTTTTGTTTGTTTATTTTGAGACAAAATCTTTTTCGGTAGCCTACGATGGCTTGGAACTCACCATAAGGTTCATGTTGGCCTTGAACATTCTGTGACTCGCCTGCCTCAGCCTCACAATTTCTGGAAAGGTACATAGTATTATACGTGTGTGAATCCCACTGATTTTTAAATCTCAGAATAGTCATCAGTGGCTTGATGCTCTCTGATTTTCAGAATCATCAGGGTGGCAGCCCACTTTCTGGAAGGCAGGCCTGTTATCTCTGTCATGCAGAAAATGGAATCCTTATGTTCTATTTATGAATATAAAATTTCATAACTATTTTGGGAACTGCTAGTGAATCTTCAAATAATTAAACATAGAACTACCATATGGCCAAGCTATCCTTCCTCTACTATAAATCTAGGAAAGAAAAATTAAATTGCATCTAAACAAAACATGTACAAAATTTACACTAATATATAGCAGCATTATTCATAATAGCTCAATGCAGAACAACACATGTTCATCAAAAGCTAAAAAACAAATATATAAACATGATATGTCTAATGCGTTAGTCATATTTTCATTACCATAACACAAGTCAACTTAAAAAGAGGATATAGTTTTGGAGGTTTCAATCCATAATCAATGGAATCCACTGTTTTGTGCATGTGATATCCAAGTGTATCGGTGTGTGTGTGTTCATAGGGTAAAAGACAATTTGTTCCATAGCCAAGCCCACCCCCAGTGGTACACTTCCTTCAACAAGACCACACCTCCTAATAATGTCACTCCTTAGAAGTCTATGAATACCATTTCCTTTCAAACCACCACAACCACTAACCTTAACCCAGGAGCTATCACCAAATGAAAAGCACTCTCTGGGTATACAAACCACACTAAAGGGCAGGCCTCATGCCCAGCAGTAGATGAGTAGATGTCTAACAGAGAATAAACTCAGCAGCAGTTTTGGATATGTTTTGGTCCATAATTCTTTGTTTAAACTGTTGAGCATTTTTTTTTTTACCTTGCAGGTTTTTTGCTTACATATTATAGTTTCTGATTATACGTTTTTATGAGTTTGGGGTATGTGTGTTTCTCATTCTTTCTTTAGGGTTTTGTTTTTTGTTTTCTATTCTGGTTTGAATTTTTTTGTTTTTTGTTTTGTTTTTTTGTTTTGTTTTGTTTTGCTTTTTGGTTTTGTGGTTTTGTTTTTGTTTTTTGAGACAGGGTTTCTCTGTATAGCCCTGGCTGTCCTGGAACTCACTTTGTAGAACAGGCTGGCCTTGAACTCAGAAATCAGCCTGCCTCTGCCTCCCAAGTGCTGGGATTAAAGGCGTGCACCACCATGCCCATCTGGTTTGAACTTTTTATTTGACTTTTTTTTCTAGAAAGAGAGAGAAAGAAGACATGGAGATGGAGCAGTGGGAAAGTAGAAGGATCTGAGAGGAGATAAAGGAGGGAAAGCCATGATCAGAAATCTTTGTATGATGCAAGAGTTTTTGCAGTTTTAAAATAAGAGGCGGACTTGAGCCTCAGAGAAGACTTTGGATTCGAAACAATCTTGAGATTGTCAGGGAACTTTTGAAGTTGGACTAAATGCATTTTGGATTAAGGATATATGGCCGTAAGACTATGAGGCCAGGGTAGCTTAAGTGAGATGTTTCCCATAAGTCTCAAGCATTTGAATACTTGGTCCTTAGTTGGAGACTTAAGAGATATGGCATTGATAGAAGAAATTATTTTGCTTCCAGTGTGCTTTCACCTTTTTTTTTTTCAGTTCATGACATGAGCTCTCAACTGCTGTTTCAGTAGCCTGTTACCTGCTCCCTCCACTTCAGCATCATGGACTACTAAGCCTCTGGAACAATAACCTTAAAATAAATTATTTTTCCATAAGTAATTTTGATCATGATGTTTTATTAAAGTAACATATACAGAGTTAGTTCAAAAGATTGGATCAAGAATGTTAATACAAAAAAAAATAAAATAAAATAACAGTGGTAAAGCACAACCAGTAAGCACTATAGGAGTTAAAATAAAATCTTTTATAGTCAATGTGTCAGTAAATTGGTGTTAGAGACAAAATTCCTTATGCAATGTGGCAATTTCACTTGTAGATAGTTTGGAAAGATTCATAAATCTGGCATTGGATAGTAAGCTTCGTCAAGAGTAGAACTGTACACTTCAATTTCGACAGTTAGTGTTTGGTTTCAGACCCCAGAACAAGGGACTGAGGTGCATATCAAAACCGATCTGTGGGAACTATCCCCCTCTCCACTTGACTAATCCAGAGAGTGCGATTTGTTTCCTTTTCTCTAGTCCTGATCCTGGGACCCCTGACTCCACCAACTACCAAGACCGTGGGTCTAAAAGTTTCAAGAAAAAGGTTTTCTCCCTAAACTTCTTAACTTTATCTTCTGTCCCCTAATACCCAGGTGTTTTCTCAAAACCTGCATCCAGGAAAGCTCCCAAACAGCTACTCACAGCCTCACAGACTGCTTTAATTGGACCTACACAATTCCTACTCAGAGATGATCCCACAACCTGGACAGCAGTGAAACAACCAGTTCTTCCCTGACATGACCAACATTTTTGCTCAAATTCCAGAATTATGTCCCAGTGTAAGCAGCGAATAGTTATAGATGATTACACCACATGATGTGTTTATAAAACGATAAAAAGAAATAGAATATGTTCTATGGATGTGTAGTCAGGAAGGGGATGTCTCAACGGGCCCATGCCAAGGCATCCCTTTCCCCCTCCCACTCCTGAGGGACCAGCCACACGAGTTTATTCAGGGGATGGGGAGGGGAGTTAAGAGGGTAGTAGGGGCAGAGAAAGAAGAGAGAGGGAGAGAGTAGAGAAGTAGAGGCCAGCCACTACCATGTGGAGAGAGGGGAAAGGGAATGAGGAAAGGAAAGGAGAAAGGAAGAGCCCAAGAAGGCAAGAAAGTAGCAACTGGGAAACAAGAAAGCAAGAGATCCAGAAACGGAGGAGGGGGCAAGCAGCCCTGTTTATAGTAGGTCAGGCCTACCTGGATGTTGCCAAGTAACTCTGGGGTGGAGTGTAGACAGAATGCTAACACCACCCATTATTCACTGGTTTCAGACCCAGTACAAAGGACTGAAGTGCATATTTTAAATATCAAACCCTACCTGACCTCCAGATTTTCCCATCATCCTTAAACTCCTTCCTGGCATACTCTGCACCCAACCCTGAACTTTCCAGCCTAGGGGAACTTTTTGTCCCTTCTCTCTGAGTACACCCTCTCTCTTTCTCTTCCCCCTCCCCCCACTTTCAACAAAGTGACTTCTGTGGCCTTGGTCCTTGGGGCCAGTGAAGTCCCTGAGAGACTTTCCAATAAAGCTGTCTTTTATATACTCTAATCTGGCTTGAATTGGCTTTTTTTTTCACTGAAGGAGATTTAACCTACCAGTCAGTATGTTACCATGTCCAGTACAGTGATATATCCAGTCACAAATTCTAACAATTTAGATAGTGCATACTAATTTTGGGGCTTTATTTCAGTCTCATCAGAAGCTGTTTTATTACTGTGGTGATCACATACATTAATAACTCCATTTTGACAGTAGCAACAGACTTTTTTTCTAGTTTTTTCAGCCCCAAGTGTCAAACCCAGTAACAAGTCCATTTCCAATATTCTTCTAGTCAGACAAAGTATACCAAACTTCAACTGGAGCAATTGTTCTCAACCTTCTTAATGCTGAGACCTTTTAATATACTTCTTCATGTTGTGGTGACTCCAAGTATAAAATTATTATTGTTACTACTTCATAACTGTAACTTTGCTACTCTTATATTATTTTGATGTAAATATCTAATATGTCAGATATCTGATATATGACCCCTATGAACATATATATATATATACACATATATTTTTTTATGGTGGTTTGCCTCTCCAAGGGGCTCACAACCCCCAAGTTGAGAACCATTGATCTAGTGAAATATGAACCAGACCTGTGAAAATGGTCAAGTATTTAGCCCCAATTTTGTGAATCGAGGTCTTTTCATCTAGCCAGTAGTTTTGTAGATGCAAGAGCCTGTGTTTGGATATCTCTGAAAGTGGCAACAACCAACTTTTCATTTAAAGCATATTTCCATTAGGACAATTTTTAGAAACAATGTTATTCATAAACAAGGCCTATTGAATCATGTTATAGGTATTGTCGTGTGAATGAAAAAATCATAATCCACAGAAGGCAATAGTATGAAAAAGAAGGTGTAATAAATGCTCAAAACTGTGTTTCATGTGTCATCAATTTCTAAAATGTACTTATATTCATGATATCTACAACAGCTCAGGCCATAGCAGGAATGAATTTGATGATCTCCTTCAAGGTTTCAGCTTCTGTTATAGATTTTATAGCACTTAGGAAAATAAAAACCTTTATTCTTCCTACCAGTACCTTCATTAAGCATTAGAGAAAGTATTTGATTTTTCCTTTTTCTGAGATTCTGTTTTCTCTTTGTTGAACCAACCAAAAAGGGATGGGAAGGGGAAGAAATCAAAGAATTAGTGTTTTACAAACACTTTCCTCATGGGCCAAGAAATGCAGGCAACAATTCTTAGTACGTGTAGGATGCACTCTGATGTGGAAATATAATTTAATGTGTGTATAACTAACATCATGTTGATCCTCACTCCAAATGAGACGCAAGACCCACATGTCTCCAGTAGCCTTTGCCTCCATTGAGCTTGGTAGCTAGAGACTTTAGGCATCTATGCTTAATAGAATGATCACAAGTATTTCACAAAACAGCCCATCCTACTCAAGGGGTATTTAAGGCATTAAACAAAGGGTCCAAGGCTCCAATTTATAACTATTTTCTTCGTGAAAAGGACTTTGGTTGTGTTGAAGAAAAAAAAGTAGAATCAAAGGACACACAGGACAAATTATTCCGAGCCTTTAGAAGGAATTATTTTTATTATTATTATTTTATTTAGAAGGAATACCCTGACAATTATTTTTGATTCTGTATGGTATATTAATGACTTATGTCTTATCAGACGGAAATATACATAGTTTCAGTATTTCTTATTATTGTATTGTGGAAATAAATTACCAATTGCTGACAGCATATAGTTTAGCTTTAGAAATGCTTTCATTCAGCATCTATAGCCAAATACTTTCCAGTTAAGAATGTTGCATTGTTTTGTTTATATTTATATTTGTATTATTTTATTTGTTTTCCAAGACAGGATCTCTCCCTGTATCCCTGGCTGTCCTGAGACATACTATGTAGACCAGGCTGACCTCAAACTCAAAGATATGCCTGGATCTGCCTCCTGAGTTCTGGGATTAAAGGCATCAGCTACCACCATCCAGCTGAATGTTAAGGCATTTACCCTCCAATGAATTTGCTTGAGACAGCAGAAAATTTATTAATGACATTAATCATATGGTGGGAGGGGCAAGATAGGATCTTTACTGTTGTCATGTGCTTTGGACAGTAGGGTTAGCAATGAATTCACAAAGGCCATATTGCCCAGAAAATCAATATTCTTTGCCTCAGCATTTTATTTCTACATGGGGATACTGCCAAATGGATTGCTCATCTGGGTAAGGATACACCTAAACACTAATAAACAACTCATCTATAGTGCTGTGATGGTTTGTATATGCTTGGCCCAGGGAGTGGTGGTGTGGCCTGATTGGAGTAGGTGTGTCACTGTGGGGGTGTTTTGCTACTGCTGTTTTTGGTGATCATCCCATTGTACTGGCATCTCCAATACTCTTGGGTCTTATGCTACAACTAGGCTTTACCAATAGCCTCTCATAGGCTCTCTTCATGGTTACAAGTCTCAACTACTGCCAAGCCTCAGCTGTTATCCAAGACACCTTTATGTCTTCAAAACCAGTACCATCTGGGTGATTCTTACAAATTACCAACTCCAGCTGCAACAGAAGATACAACCTGGGATATCTCTGGAGCATAGCTTCTTTTTGCTCTCAGAAAATACTTCCCAGAAGACTTCAACACAGTGATGCTGGTCTCTTCTTAATTACCACTTGTGAGAGACCAAACTGTGGGAAACCAGACCTTCATCAACTCTCACCCTGAAGATCTGGCTGACCCTTTGATGGGAGCAGTATCACCCTCACCTTCTTGTCTCCACTTGGCACCTGGGACTGTTTAGATAAAGCTGGAATTCCAAGATAAACTGCAAGATGTTTGAAGCCTTCAATCAGCATCTGCCCCAGATGTCCATCCCTTTCTATGTACTTTTATTGTTCCCCCTTGGCCCCTGCCTATTTTCTCCTGTTGTGTGCTTACAATCAGGCTCCTATCCTCCATTAAATAGACCTTGACAACTTTTTGCATGGTCTCGCTCCGTTTTCTCGCCTCTTTCTTTTTCAGGGTTGGTCCCCCTCAATCCCACGAATAACTAAGTCCCATGGGTCGGGATAACCACTTATTTCTTAGCTCCAGCTAACCAGCATCAATTCTCACAGTAGTCCCTTCTATTTTTCACTCTAAAGCCAGACCCATATGGCCAAAGCTGCTGAGTTCTGCTGCTTGCAGGAGCTGGAACATGTCCCCTTTGTTCTATTACATTATCACTAGCTTTCTGTTTTCTACCTGCTTCACTGACTAACCTTGGCTGTCTTGGATCTTGATCTGTAGATTGACCTTGAACTCAGAGATCTGCATCCTTATCTCCTGGAATTAAAGGTGTGTGCTACTACCCCTGGATTTAAGCTTTTCTTCATCTACAATTTATTTTGTCCCACTCTATCCTTGAACTCAGAGATCTCCTTGGCTTTGTCACCCGGCATTAAAGGTGTATACCAACATGGTGGACCTAAACTTAGCTGGGAGAGATCTTGCCCCAAAGTCCCACTCCCTTAATCTAGTATTTTCTAGAACTTAGAATTTAGCTCTGTTCTACTTCCTGATGCCCCTTTAATTGAACTCTTGAACCATATACTTTGTATTTTTCCTTTCTCGGCTTGCTACTCTTGTTTAAAATGTTCTTCATGAGTATCTTAGTCATGGTTTCAATTTCTGCACAAAACATCATGACCAAGAAGCAAGGTGGGGAGGAATGGGTTTATTCAGCTTACACTTCCACATTGCTGTTCACCATCAAAGGAAGTCAGGACTGGAACTCAAGCAGGTCAGGAAGCAGGAGCTGATGCAGAGGCCATGGAGGGATGTTACTTACTGGTTGCTTCCCCTGGCTTGGTCAGCTTGTTTTTTTTTTTTTTTTTTTTTTTTGGTTTTTCTAGACAGGGTTTCTCTGTATAGCCCTGGCTGTCCAGGAACTCACTTTGTAGACCAGTCTGGCCTTGAACTCATTAACCCACCTGCCTCTGCCTCCCAAGTGCTGGGATTAAAGGCGTGCTCCACCATGCCTGGCCAGCTTGGTTCTATATGGAACCCAAGACTACCAGTCCAGTGATGTCACCACCCACAACGGACCCTCTGCCTTGATCACTAATTGAGAAACTGCCTTGCAGGTGGATCTCATGGAGGGATTTCCTTAAGGAAGGCTCCTTTCTCAGTGATAACTCCAGCTTGTGTCAAGTTGACACACAAAACCAGACAGTATTATGAGTCAGATCACACTGAGTGGGGCAAGATACCTAAAAGCACAGAAAAAGGAAAATCTTTGAGTAATTGTTATTTTCAAGAAAATTCTCAGGTCTAGCAGGGCACAAGATTCTTATGAATAAATGTATTCTCACCTACTTCCAATGTGGAATTGATATATTTGATTTTTGAGATGATTTTCAGGAGTTACTAGAATGTGCATGTTAAAATATAACACAAATTGGGCTATATTTCAGCTTAAAATGAATCAACTTGTCCCGCTCTCACACAAGGTAAAGGAAAAATTACCCTGTAGAGGTTGTAACCTGCAGGGTTTTGAGCTTTCCGACTACCCTGTGACGTCTGGGAATTCACCTAAGACAATTCTCTACCTTCCTCCATCAGCTCCAGCCATGCCACCATCCCAGCTGCTGCTTCTCATGCTTCCCAGGTCTTCTCTGACCACTGAGCCTCAGCAGCTGTCGTCACATTATCTGGAATGCATATTCTTCTTGAATGCTGCTGGAGGCTACACTCTTTCTATCTGCATGTTTTCATTCCAGACCCAGAGGTTCCTTGATACCTTTCCTGGCCACTCTGACTCTCTGAAAAGAATGCTCACCCTGGAATTTCATTTTTTTGAAGTTAGGCTTGTCATGCTCTCTCTTGTCACTTAACAATATGAAAATAGTTCATACTGACTTAATAGCTACCTGGCTATATGGCTCATTTCCCACACTAGGCTGAGAACTCCATGAGGATAAGATCTGTTCATTTGCTGCCTCTGGTCATTGCAATGTCTAAAACACAGCATGGCAGAGACCACTCAGAGTGTTTATGGGACCGAGGTAAAACAAATGAACTGAGTGAGAATCTGTGGAATCGAGCATGTAAAATTAGACAAATATGCCTGGTTCTAGTCATAAAGCTACCTACTAATGCACTTTGCCCCACAGTCTAGGCTTGCAGGACAGGATGAAGCAGGGCAACTGGAGGCATGGCCAACAGAAACCTTTCCAAGGTTGAAATGAGATAGACCTTTGCTCATACCAGGGTGCTTGTATACTTGTTAGTATATGGGTCCTATTCCAACGCCTTTACATGATACGAACTGTAACTGTTGCTTTATTTACACAGATATTGGGATGAGATGAGAGCCGTTTCCAAGCTCTTCAGATACACAGTTTGGGCAGATAGTTTCTCTGTAATACATATTTCTAGGCCAAAGCTTGGAAGCTTCTACCCTCCATACGGTATAATCTCCCAAGCTGTCGGATTCCATTCAACTTCTCTCAGCTTCTCAATATGTTGCTCTGCTTGGCATCATACAGTGGTGGCAGTCTGTTCTAATCTTCTGGCTCATTCTCATTCTCTGGCTCATCCTGTCATCCTCTGTGTCTAGCTTGTTCTCTCTGCAAACTGTCTCTGTAAAAATGTCCTGGGAAAATTGCCTTGCAGGCACACATACCATCACCACCACCACCACCACCATCACCACCACCACGACCACATGTGCCTAGCTCTAGCTTGTTCTCTCCCTGTGATGTTCTTAAGTTACCTCTCTTTCTGTGCCGTTCCAGCAACCTTGAGCAGGCTAAATCAGACCTTGTTTTGCTAGAGTAGCCTAGTCCACCTAGGGTGGATTCTTCCAACATAAGTGAAGTCTATTGTCCTGCCACATATGCAGCTTCCTTCAAGAAACCACTAACTGCTGAGCATCTGAGCTTGTTTTCCTGAGGAGATTCTGGCAAAGTGGGGGATGGGTTTCACCCTTTAAATTCAGACTTCAGAATTAAACATATGGCCTTGATCAAAAACTTTATCTTAGTCTGATTTGTCTCTCTTCTATCCTTCCCATCCATTCCCAACTCTCCTTCCAGGTACACACTTCTCCATGGACACTGGCAGCTACATCATTCCTGTGCTGTTCTCCTGAGATGGGTATATCTTATGTCTAAGTCATTCTGACAAACCTTGCTCTGATTTATTATCTTCTCTCAATTAGAAGTCACTTGCAAACATAATGGTTTCCTTCTACAAATTAAACTTACCTACATTGTTTGCTATTAAAGGTGTAAGGAACTGTCTGTATTCTAGCCAGATCATAGAGTAATCCAGAATATCTACTTTCCAGCCAGATTACAGAGACCCAGAAAAACTTTGGATATGATTGCTTGCCAGAGCAGCCATGTTATTGGGTATGAACTTATCAAAAATCAAATTGGGGAACCCTCTCAGCCAATCCAAGCTGCCCGGAGCAGACTGCTATTGATAGTCGTAAGAGGTCTGGCTCTAGATATGAGTGGGTGTTTCCCCACTAGGTTCTTTCACTATACCTGAGGGACTTCTATTCTACTACCACCTGTCCTATACCTAAATCAGACTCTTGGATAATAGAGGATAGAATCCCTTTTCCCACCCATCTTCTCTGCTTGCTGAGCCTTATGGGCCAAGCCAAGCTGCCTTGAACAGCCTGCTATCCCAGGGAGCCTCCTACTCTTCACCACCTCTCCTCTACCTTCATCAGACTCCTGAACCATTCCTGAATTCTTCCCTTCCCCGACCCAAATTCAATGCTCTCTGAGCCCTCTCGATCAAACCAAGCTGCCCAGAGCAACCTGTTATCTCAGGGAGAACACCATTCTCCTGCCATGTCCCCACCCAACTCCAGCAAACCTGATGTTCCTGAACCATACAGACCACAGTTCTAGAACCATTTAACCCAAGGATACCCATCAGAGGTCTTTAATACCCGGTCCATTGAGATTAACCCCCTCCCAAAACCTACTATAACAAGAACATCCAGGGAACAAAACCATCCATATGGCTAAAGGCCCCTGAAATGACAAAGTCAACCAGTGTAATATGACACCTCTAAAGCACAGCTACCCCACCACAGTTCACTGTGGATATTCTAACACAAGTGAATCACAAGAAAATTACATTAAATCCAATCTTCTAAACATGATAGTTGCCTTTAATGAGGAAACAAACAAATCCCTTAAAAACATACAGGGAATAAAATTGTGTGAGACCTGAAAGTGGAAATAGAAGCAATAAAGAAAACACAAACTGAGGAAATCCTGGAGATGGAAAACCTAGGGCAGATAACAGGAACAACAGATGTGAGCACCAACTGAATACAGGAGATGGAAGAGAGAATCTATCCTAATAATAATAGGAATAGAAGAAGATGAAGAGTCCCAGCTCCAAGGTCCAAAAAACTATTCTCAGCAAAATTATAGAAGAAAACTTTCCCAAACTAAAGAAAGAGATGCCTATAAATATAATAGCTTATAGAATACCAATTAGATGGGACTAGAAAAGAAAATCCTCCCAGAAAATAATAATCAAAACACGAGATCTACAGAACAAGGAAAGAATGTTAAAAGCAGCAAGGGAAAATGGCCAGGTAACATATAAATGTAAAAACAGCATCCATCATTGTGCTGCAAACAAGAAATATATCTCAGCCACAAATATAGACATTACCTCAGAGAAAATGACTGGATTTTTTCCAAACAAATAGACCCAAGAAGCAAGGTGAAGTAGCTATTTTAACATCTAGTTAAATAGAACATCAACCAAAATTAATCAAAAGACACAGGGAAAATCAAAAGAGACAGGAAAGGATACTTCATATTCGTCAAAGGAAAAAAAATGGATCAAAATGATGTCTCAATTCTGAACATCTATGCCCCCCAAATAAGGTTATCCACATTTGTAAAGGAAACATTGCTAAAACTTAATTCACACATAGATATCCACACATTAAAACTGGGAAACTTCAACACTCCACTCACACCAATTGACAGGTCATTCAGATAAAGACTAAACAGAGAAATAATGAAACAAACAGATATTATGAATCAAAAGGACCTGACAGACATTTATAGAATATTTCATCCAAACACAAAGGAATATACCTTATTCGCAGTACCTCATGGATCTTTCTCCAAAATTGACCATATAGTCAGTCACAAAGGAAGCCTCAACAAATATAAGAAAATTTAAATAACTCATTGTATTTTATGAGACCACATGGATTAAAGTGGACTTCAACAACAACGGAAACAATGAGAAAATTTACACACTCATGGAAATTGAACAACTGTCTACTCAATGATGTTCTAGTAAATCTCCAGCCCAGAAAAGCAAGAGCAAAGAAATCACAACTCAATAAATAGGATTAAAAGCTACACTCCTAGGTTGGGCATATCTATCATTACATTACTATATTCCCCATCTATGAAATCCCTTATAACTTGTGATTTCTCCAGGCCACATGATTCTGCTCCATTGTCCTTACACCTACTCCTCTCCCTCCTCATCCATAGTCCTCTCTCCCCTCCTCTCTTCCTTCTTCTCCCAAATTTTCAGCTCCACCTTCCCTTCAACTGCCCAGTCTCCTGCTCTAGCCTTTATTTTAAAAGTTAAAATGGGGAAAAGTTACACAAGGAGTCCACTGTGATGAGTGATTCACTCCTCATCTGCAAAATCCCCCAGGATAGCAAAATTAGCATCAAAATAGATGACCAGGGCTATCCACAACAGGAAATTAAAGAATTTCTGGATTTCAATGAAAAAGAAGGCACAACATATCCAAATGTATGGGACCCAATGGAAGTAGTAGTAAGAGGAAAGTTCGAAACATTATGAGCCTCCATAAAGAAATTAGAAAGTCCCCATACCAGCAATTTAAAAGTACACCAAACATTGTAGGGAATGAAAAAAAAGAAGCAAGCACACCTAACAGGAGTAGAGGGTAGGAAATAATAAAAATCAGGGCTGAAAACAATCTATTAGAAAAAAAGAAAACAATACAAAGAATCAACAAAACCAAGAGCTGGTTCTTTGAGAAAATTAACAAGTTAGACAAATTTTTTGCCAAACTAACCAAAAGAGAGAGAGATATTTCCTGAATAAACAAAATTAGAAATGAAAGTACAGTCCTAACAAGAGACACTGAACAAATTCAAAGAATCATTAGTTCTTGTTTCAAAAACCTGTACTCCACCAAAAGGGAAAACCTTAATGAAACAGATGACTGTCTAGATAGATATCACATACCAAAGTTAAATCAAGATCATGTAAACTATTTAAACAGCCCTTTATCCCCTAAAGAATTAGATGCAGTCATCAAAATCTCTCAACCAAAAAAGCCCAGGTCCATGTGGTTTTTGTGCACAATTCAATCAAAGAAGAGCTAATTCTAATACTCCTCAAACTATTCCACAAAATAGAAACCGAGTGTACACTACCAAACTCATTCTATGAAGCCATACCACTCTTATTTCTAAACCACACAAAGACTAAAAGGAAAAAAGAACTTAAGGACAACTTCTTTTATGAACATTGATGCAAAAATGCTCAATAAAGTACTCATAAACTAAATCCAGGAACACAAGAAGATGTAGGCTAGATCAGTGGCCCAATACCTGCCCAAATGTAACAGCATAGTTACCTCCCAGAAGGTCCAAAGTAACCAAAGACACAGGGGACTCTCTTGCCCAATTTTCCACACAGTCTGGAACATGCACCCAGCCAAGCTGACAAGGTACTTACCCCCCACTTCCACTTCAACCACCCCAAGCTCCAATTTCCTTCGGCACCTTTTTCCTCACCAGGGCCAGATCAGTGGCCCAATACCTGCCCAAATACTACAGCTTGCAGGTCTTTCAGGAGTTCCATAGTAACCAAGGGCACAGGACATCTTCAGTAAAAGGGGCACAGGATTTCTGAAGTAACCAGAGACACAGAAGGTCTACCCTAACCAGAGACATTAGAGGCCCACTCTAATCAGAGACAACACTGCCTGTCTCCAAGGAGATCAGCCCTAACTCAGATTACAGAGCTCTCTGCCTCCAAGGAGACTAGTTACAATCAGAGACACCTGGGCCAATTAACACCAGAGTGAACCAGATGGCCAGAAGCAAGCAGAAGATCATATGTGACAGAACCCATTGCTATTTGGCACAATCAGAACCAAGTTCTTCCACCACAGCAAGCCCTGGATACTCTAACATGACTGAAAAGCAAGATAGTGGCTTAACATCCCATCTTTTGAAAATGACAGATGCCTTTAAGGAAGATATAATAAACTCTACTTAAAGAAACAGGAAAACAAAGGCAACAGGTAGAAACAAATAAATCCCTTAAAGAAATGCAGGAAAATACGAGCAAGCAGGTAAAGGAGTTGAATAAAACAGTCTTAGAATTAAAAATTGAAATAGAAACAATAGAGAAAACACAAAACGAGGAAACCCAAGAGATGGACAACTTAGAGAATGTATCTAAAGAGTTGAAGGGGTCTACAACCATATAGGTGGAACAAAAATATGAACTAACCAGGACCCCCAGTGATTGTGTCTCTAGCTGCATATGTAGCAGAAGATGGCCTAGTCAGCCGTCAATGGGAAGAGAGGCCCCTTGATCTTGGAAACTTTATATGTACCAGTACAGGGGAATGCCAGGGCCGAGAATTTGGAGTAGGAGGGTAGGGGAGCAGGGTGGGGGGATTGTATAGGGGACTTTGGGATGACATTTGAAATGTAAGTGAAGTAAATAGCTAATAAAAAAAAGAAAAAAAAAAAAGCTCCAAACCCAAAATCTCCAGGAAATACAGGAAACAATGTAAAGACCAAACCTAAAAATAATAGGAATAGAAGAGGGTGAAGAATCCCAGCTCAAAGGGCCAGAAAGCATCTTCAACAAAATCATAGAAGAAAACTTCCCTAACCTAAAGGAAGAGATGGTCATAAATGTACAAGAAGCCTACAGAACACCAAATTAATTGGACCAGAAAAGAAAATCCTTTCATCACAAAATAATCAAAACACTAAATGCACAGAAAGAAGAAACTTAAAAGCTTCTCCCTGAAGAAGAGAAGGCCAAGTAACATATAAAGGCAGACCTGTGAGAATTGCACCATACTTTGCAACAGAGACTCTAAAAGCTAGAAGATCCTAGACAGATATCATGCAGTCCCTAAGAGACCATTTAGGCCAGCACAGGTTGCTATACCCAGCAAAATATTCCAAAACCATACCAAATTTAAACAATATCATCTTTTTACTAATCTAGACCTACAGAGGATATTGGAACAAAATTTCCAATACAAGGAGGGTAAGTACACCCAAAAAAGCATAAGAAACTAAACATTTCTCAAAAAACCCAATAGAAGAGAATCATAAACACGGAATACCATCTCCAACAACAAAAATATCAGGAACTAATAATCATCTGTCTTTAATATCTCTTGACATCAATGGGTTCAACTGCCTAATAAAAAGACACTGGCTAAAGGCTGTGTATATAAGCAGGATCCAGCCCTTTGCTTCATACAAGTAATACACCTCAGTGACAAACACAGATCCTACCTCAGAATAAAAGGTTGGAAAAAAGTTTTGCAAGCAAACAGTCACAAGAAACAAGCTGAAATAGTATGTGGCTCTGGGTTGTGAGAGGAAGCCTGGTAAGGTTGTGCTAAGATTTAAAGCCCTGGGAACCCTGAAGGGACAGTAGAAGCTTTGCCTGCTTCTGTAACCAGGTCCCTGCCATGTAGTCACATACCCACTTTAGAGAGGTTTGTGGCTTTCAGTCATATAAAGACAGCACTCCAAGCCCTCCCACATGTAGATGAGGTATCCCCATCCTCTTAGGTCAAGCCAATAGTAAACACCTACTGTCATACTCTGACCCACACCAAGACTGTATATAAGAAACCTATTGAGAAGAAAAAAAGGTGTATGAGAATTACTCTGTCATTATCTGAGAGCCTCTGTCATGAGAGTTGTAACTCCACCACCAGAGAAAGGACCTGATTTCCCAAAACACCACAAGAAGCTCCCTACCACCTTTCCCTGGCAAGTCAGCCTCCCACCAGCTCAGCCAGGTATGACTCAGCATAATGCATCTTGGAGCAACAAAAGCTACAGCAGTGGTGAATGCAGCTGCAGTAGTGAAGACAGTAAAGACAATTCCTCCTTCCTGGTAGCATTCTCTCCCCTTCCCCTGAACCCTCACACCTGGTCAGGACAAAGATCTCCGTGGAAAGCTTACTGTACACAGGCCCACATCATAGCCATCCTAATATCCAATAAAATAATATTTCAACCACAAATAGTTAAAAAAAAAAGATGAGGAAGAATTCATACTCATCAAAGGAAAAAATCCACCAAAACAAAGTCTCAATTCTGAACATCTATGCCCCAAATTCAGGGCACCCACTTTGTAATGGCTAGTTTTGTGTCAACTTGACACAGGCTGTAGTTCTCAGAGAGAAAAGAGTTTCAGTAGGGGAAATGCCTCCAGGAGATCCAGCTGTAAGGCATTTTCTCAATTAGTGATCAAGGGAGGAGGTCCCCTTGTGGGTGGTGCCATCTCTGGGCTGCTAGTCTTCCTTCTATAAGAGAGCAGGCTGACCAAGCCAGGGGAAGAAAGCCAGTAAGCAACATCTCTCCATTGCCTCTGCATCAGCTCCTGCTTTCTGATCTGCTTGATTCCAGTCCTGACTTCCTCGATGATGAACAGCAGTATGGAAGTGTAAACTGAATAAACCTTTTCCTCCCTAACTTGCTTCTTGGTCATGATGTTTGTGCAGGAATAGAAACCCTGACTAAGACACACATCCATAAAAGAAATTTTACTAAAGCTCAAAACACACATTAAACTTCTCATAATTATAGTGGGGGACTTCAACACTCCACTCTCACCAATGGACAGGTCATTGAAATAGAAAATAACAGAGACACGGTGAAATGAACAGAAGTTATGAACCAAATGGATTTAAAAGATATCTATAGAACATTTCACCCCAAAACAAGAGAATATACATTATTCTCAGCTCCTCATGGAACATTCTCCAAAACTGATAATATAATTGGTTATAAAACAAGCATCAACAGATACAAGAAAATGGGAATACTCACATGCATTCTATCAGATAACATCAGAATAAGGCTAGATGTCAATAACAACCAAAACAACAGAAAGTCCACATGCTCCTGAAAACTAAAAAACTTTCTGCTGAATGATACTTGGTCAGGGTAGAAATAAGAAAGAATTCCAAGAACTTATAGAATTCAACTAAAGTGAAGACATATCATACCAAATATCATGGGGCACAATTTAAACAGCATTAAGTGAAAAATTCATAGCATTAAATGCCTTTGTAAAGAATTTTCAAGAGATTCTATACAAGCAAGTTAAAAGAACACCTAACATCTCTAGAACAGAAAGAAGCAAAGTACACCAAAGAAGAGTAGATGTGAGAATATTGTCAAGCTCAGGGCTGAAATCAACTGGTTACAAACTAAGAGAATGATTCAAAAAATCAACAAACCAAGAGCTGGTTTGTTAAGAAAATCAACAAGATAGATATGATATACCCTTAGCCAAATTAACTAAAGGTCACAGAGACAGTATCCAAACTAACAAAATCAGAAATGAAAAAGATACATAACAACAGAATCTGAGAAAATTCAAGAAAATCATCTGAAGCAACTACAAAACCGTTTAGCTCTACAAAACTGAAAAAATCTAGATGGCTTTCTGTACTAAAGTCAAATCAAGGTCAGGTAAACTATCTAAACAGTCCTATAACACCTAAGACAATACAGAGAGTTATCAAAAAACCTCCCAAACAAAAAAGTCCAATGCCAGACTGTTTTAGTGAAGAATTCTACCAGACCTTAAATAAGATCTAATACCATTACTCCTCAAACTATTCCACAAAATAGAAACAAAAGAAAAACTACCTATTTCGTTCTATGAAGCCACAATTACTCTGATACCTAAATCACACAAAGACCCAACTAAGAAAGAGAACTTCAGACCAATCTTGCCTATGAATATTGGTGCAAAAATACTCAACAAAATTCTTGCAAACTGAATCTAAGAACACATCAAAACCTTTATTTACCATGATTAAGTAGGCTTCAGCCTAAGGATACAGGGATTGTTCAATATATACAAATACTTCAACATAATATACTATATAAACAAACCCAAGGAAAGAAACCACATGATCATCTCATTAGATGCTGAAACAGCCTTCAATAAAATTTAACACCCATTCATGTTAAAAGTCTTGGAAAGATCAGGAGTTCAGAGCACATATATAAACATAATAAAAGCGATATAGTGCAAATAAACAGCAAACATGAAATTAAATGAAGAGAAATTAGAGCAATCCCACTAAATCCAGGGACAAGACAAGGTTGCCACCTCTTTCCTTATCTATTCAATACAGTACTCGAACGTCTAGCTAGAGCAAGTAGATAATAAAAGGAAATCAAGGGGATGCAAATTGGAAGGGACTAAGGCAAAGTATCACTATTTTCAGATGATATGACAGTATATATAAGCAACCCCAAAAATTCCATGAGAGAAGTACTATAGATGAAAAACAACTTCAGGGAGATGGAGAGATGTCTCAGTGGTTAAGAGCACCAACTGCTCTTCCAGAGGTCCTGAGTTAAATTCCCAGAAACCACATGGTGTCTTAAAACCATCTGTAATAAGATCTGATTCCCTCTTTTGGTGTTTCTGAAGAAAGAAATGGTATACTCATATACATAAAATAAATAAATAAATCTTTACAAAAATACAACTTAAACAAAGTGGTAAAAAATGGCCCTGGTCTAACAGGATGTCTACATGTAGAAAGAAAATTGATCCATATTCATAACTCTGCACAAAACTCAAATTCAAGTGGATCAAGGACCTAAACATAAAACAGGGTGCACTAAATCTGATAGAAAAGAAAGTGGGAAAGGCCTTTGAATGCATTTTTGCAGGAGACAATAGCTTGAACAGCATATCAATGGCTCAGGATCTAAGATCAAATATTGATAAATGGGACCTCATGAAACTGAAAAGCTTTTGTAAGGCAAAGAACAGTGTCAAATGGCAAATCGGCAGCCTATAGATGGGAAAAGGGCCTACACCAACCCTACATCTGAGAGAGGACTAATATCCACATTCACAAATAACAAAATAACTCAATTAAAATATGGAGTGCAGAGCTAAACAGAAAATTCTCAAAAGAGAAATCTCAAATGGCCAAGAAGCACTTAAAGAAATGGTCAAAGTCCTTAGTCATTAGGGAAATGCAAATCACAACAACTCTGAGGTTCATTTATATCCATCAGAAATGGTAAGATCAAAAAGTCAAGAGATAGCACATACTGGCAAAGATATTGAGCAAGGGGAACATTCCTTGATTGCTAGTAGGAGTGCAAACTTGTACAATCTCTAGAAATCAATTTGGCAGCTTCTCAGAAAACTTGCAATAGCTCTATCTCAAGACCCAGCTATACCACTCCTACTTATTTACCTGAAAGATGCTCCAACATCCCATAAAGACACTTGGTCTGCAATGATTAAAGCAGTTTTATTTGTAGTAGCCAGAATGGATGGAACTTAAGTATATCATCCTGAATGAGGTAAAAAATTCTGAAAGGATATACATACATGACAGGAGCATATTATTCTCTGAGAGGCTCCACCATCAGCTTACTAAGACAGATAGAGACACCCACAGCCAAACAATGACTGGAGTTTGGGGACTCTCATGGATTTATATGGGAAAGGATTGTGGGCTAAAGAGTATAGAAACTCCCCAATGAGACAAACACAATCAACTAACCTGCACCCTTGAGGATCTTGGAGACTGAACCGCCAACCAAAGAACATATACGGGCTGAGCCTAGGCCTTCCCACATATATCTAGCAGATGTGCAGTTTGACCTTTATGTGTGTCCCAAACAATTGCATCTGGACCTAACCACAAAGCTGTTGCCTGTCCATGGATTATCTTTTTTTCTAGTTGGACTGCCTTGTTTGGCCTTAGTAGAGGATGCACATAGCCTCTCAGAGACTTGAAGTGCCAGGATAGAGGGACAGGCAATGGGCCCCCAGTCACTCAGAGGAGAAAGGGAAGGGGGAGAATTGTGGTAGGGAAGGACCAAGAGGATGGGTAGGGATAAGGAAGTAAAGTTAATAATTGAAAATATAAATAAAATTAAAATTAAAAAAGTCAAATTGGATGCTAAATACAACAAAACACTAATGCCAAATATACCCATCTAAGATAGCAGAAATGGGTCTGTGGAATAGGAACTGCTGGTGTTGGTTTAGCAAAAACACATGATTTAGAAAAGAAAACTACAGCTTCCCTGGTGAGGTGTGCTGGTCTTTTGTCATTTTTGATGCAATGAACTTATTGAGTCAATGCTTGGTAGGCAGTGAGCATCAACAAGATTTGACACCTTCTTTCAATGTCTGGAAGACACTTGCTTCTTCCATGTGTGGCTTTGGGAAGAACTCAGCAGCAGGAACAAGAAATATTCTTCTTTTTATGAGGCAATAACAAAGTTTGCAAAAGGAGGGAAGAAAACACACAGTCCTCAGAGGGGTTTGGAAGCATAGGAAAGGAAAAACAAAGAAAGCATGAGGACAGAGACTCACGGCCTGGACTTCAGATAAATATATATATGGCAGAGCACTGAGGCACGTGGCTGGCATTGACAAGTCTTCTTCGCAGGAAGCAAACCTTTCCAATCAGCAGTATACAGTCAAAGGAATTAGTTGGACAAAGCCACAGTTCACATCCATAGCCCTTTTGTATTTATAGTCCCCTTCCCTAAAGACAGGTATAACTTTATTTTTTAAGAGCCTCATTAATAAATACCTTAAACACCCTATTAGACCACCACCCAGCAGTGGTAGCAGAAAAGAAAGGATACAGGGGAAGTGCACCTGTTTAGGAATAGTTCTTTGGAGCAACTTCCATCTATATTTTCTGGAAATCAGTAGTTCAGTTCACAGGTCAGCAACTGCACCTCAGTCTACTCCCAAACACTTCATGGATAAACCAGCAGTCCAGTTCTATAGAGTTGGGCTAGCAAACCTGAATCAGTATCAGTGACACTAACTAGCAGAGAGAGCCAGGCCTCAGCCTTGGCATGAGTCAGCAAGAGGGATCAGGACCAAGAGAAACCCAAGGAAAGTTCCCCACTGTGCCTCTCTCAAGAAAACACCATCAGCAAAGGCACAAGATCAAGAAGTGTTTAGCTATGTAAGTAAGCCAAGTTCAGCCACCTTCCCTGTCCATCTAGCCCTTCTTATAATTCCTTCAAACATCACATGTCTATGGGCCTTGCCACAGCATGTTTCTTGTCTCAGCATGAGTCTCCCTCAGCTGACATAACTGTGACCATCAGTTGGAGTCCTCAGAAGTGGTAAGAAGCCAAAGGACACCACCAGAAGTTCTCCAGTGAGTTTCTCCCCATAGAGTCCCAACAACCAAAGTCTAACTACAAAATGTAAGGCAGACCAACACACACATTTCATTGGTGAAGAGCCCCTCATCACACATCATCCTTTCATGTGCTTGTTTAGCAGAACATCCTTTCACCTGTGTCAGCTTCAGTAAAATGTTCTTTCATTTGTTTGCCTTAAACAAACACCATGGAACAGAACTGACTGTCCAAAGAACCCATAAGTTTCCATTTCAGAGAGGTACAAACATTTCCTTCATGGTTAGTTCTCAGTTTTAGAAGAAAGGGTAAACTTGTTTGAATAAAAGATACCTAGAAGGTGTCAGGAGCTATAGGTTTTTTAGGGAGTCTAACCAGAAAGGGCAGCTTCCCTTTGCCTGGGCAAGGAATGGAGCCACCTGTGGCTTCAGGCAGCTGTGACAGAACATGAACAGGCTAGTTCTCTCTATATCGTGGAGACATGAGGCACAATCAGCAGACGTCCCCTCCCCC
Organism: Mus musculus; assembly: GCF_000001635.26. Taxonomy (NCBI): domain Eukaryota; kingdom Metazoa; phylum Chordata; class Mammalia; order Rodentia; family Muridae; genus Mus; species Mus musculus. Next base: position 34,299,370 of record NC_000086.7, on the reverse strand, counting down.
CCTAGGAAAGCAAGGTTAATTCCAGCAGGAAAAGGACAGTGACAAAACTGCTATTACTGGATCCAGTAAGGGACCATTTCCCAGAAAAATTACTTGTCCTTTGCCCAGAGCAAGCTAGGAACTCTTACTAGCTTTTTCAGGCTGCTGGCTATCACAGACTCTGAAAAAGAAAGGCCTGAGATATATGCAATGTTGATTTGTGGTTGAAACTGTCCAAGTAGTCCCTGTTGAAATGGCATTTAGTGTCCCTTCAGTGCACCTGCATGCCCTCACAAGGACATTTTTTCCCTGGGCCTTCAGGCTCCCCTACCCCACAAACCTACCCATCATTCTACCTTATCTCTCACCACCCAGACAGCCTTTCTTCTTGGAATTGCTTCTCCCAGGGTTACCTCTTTAATGTCTCCATCACTAGGTATGCATCAGTCCTTCTGGATTCCCAGGTCCTTGAGCCTGTCCTCAGGGTCCTCTCTGATTGTCTCACCCTGCCCACCCTTGCTGTATACTTCTTTACACTGCTGTGTGTATCCTTCTTCCTGAATTCCTTAGTTTTCCTGAAAGCCAGAAGGTGCCACCATGCCTCACCCTGCTTCCACACCTCTTCCCAATCTGTTTCTTTCTTCACTCTGTTCCTCTTCCAGGGAGCCTCTCTCTGCCACTCCTCTCTCTTTGGTTTCCTTCCACCTCTCTTTGGGCAGTCATATCATTCTGCCCCCTCCTCCACCACCCATCTCCTGTTCCTTCTCCTCTCCCCGACCAAGACCTGACCAGATAAGTCCCATTCCATTTTTAGATGACTGCTTATGATACTAGCTCACTTTTCTCACAGTCTGAATTGACAGCTGCTCCATCCGTCCATTTTCCACTCACCAAACACACCCAGCAGAGTGCTTCAGACAGCATGCCATACCCACAGAAGCCTGCATTCTTCAGGAAAACTGGTATGTTTGCATTGAGCCCAGGACACACTCTAGAACAGCAACCTGAGCCTATCTGGAAATTACAATTTCAACTTTATTTCCAAAGAAATTAACTTTATTTCTGTAGTTGTGATAATGCGGTAACAAATGGTTAGAAGTGTTTTACCAGGTCGTAGAGATAGATATGGAAATCATCTTCAAACTTGATGAAGTACAGTAGGCTTGGCTTCAACCTGGTGAATGACCATTCTGAACCTCCTGGAGCGGTCATCTTTGGTGTATTCCACGTGTTTTCCTATCAGGCCATCCACAAGCTCCAGGTCGATGTCTAAAGGAGGGAGATCACTGAACACCTCCACAATAAGGAGATCACCCTCTTTATAATCATCCAGATGCTGGTACATGTATAATACAGGATCTCTCTCATAAGTAATATAAAAGTTGCTATCCAAGATAAGCACTTGTCCCAGGACCATCCCACTCCACTCGTCCTTAGAGCCATGCTCACCCTCAAATAGTTGATTAACTGCTTTGCCAATTATGGCATCAGCAAGGCTGGCATCAGTGACTCGGGATGATGCCACTTTGTCAGAAAGAACTTTTAGGGACAATAACCTCTTATCTGTGTGAAATTCCAGCCCATACATGCAGTCAATCCCATCATCATATTTCTCCAGGTACAGGGAGGGGTTTATAGGCACTTGATCCAGCACAGTCTTTCCACTGTGTGATATGCTCATCTCCTTCTTTCCTGTCATGAGAAATTCTGCAGCCCACAATGTTCCTTTGGGGCAGGGCTGGAGATCTGCTCCTCTGCCTCTTCCGACCAGCTCTTTTCTTGGTCAGTTTTGAACTTTCCATGTCCTGTTATGCAGCTTTCCTGCCCTTCTGCTTCCTCGGTCCTGGAGGGCTCCAAGGCTGCAGTGTGAAAGGGGGAGAGACAGTTGACTATGGGGGTAAATGATGAACTTTTCCCAGTGAGTGCCTCCATGCTTTTTGCTGGTTCATAACTGCTGTTGCCAAGAACCTGAGGATGAAGCGTGAAACCTGCCCTGGCACCTGGTTGTGTGGTGCTGTCTCTGCGGTTCCCTAGGGCCCCTGTGAAGGAAGTACTAGAGAGTGGCAAAGCTGTTGGCTGGTGTCCAATAGAATCAGGAATTCCCCAAAAGGGGAACAAGAGACTCTCCTCAGTAACTGGCTGTTCTTTTCCCAGATACTAGGTGCTCTGCTGAGTCTAGAGCCCTGCCCCCATAGGATAGTTGCAAATCTGTTTGGAAGTCAGGAAGAGCTTTAAAGTGCCTCTTCTCCCTTCATTTTAGTGTCCTGAGCTTCCCTGCCAGCTGCCCCCAGTCCCCTCTGTTTTTCCTGGCTGCTTCCAGGTACCCACCTCCGGGCTCCACCTTGTTCTTTCCAGAACCTCAGTCTGGCTCTGAAGGACATCCCCAGTTTCTGCTGCTCACTGCAGATTCCCCCTCCCAACTCTTCCCCTTTGTCTTCCCCTGTGCGGGGGTTCCCACTGCTACTTTGTTTCTCCTGGGGGGCTCAGTCCCATCCCCCTCCACCACCACCACTGCTCCAGGACGCCCACCTTTTAGCCTGCCCTTTCTAGTGTCCTACTGCCAGAGATAGTGGCTGCCAGAGGGGCTCTGGACACCTTGTGGCCACTTCTGCTAAAAGCCTGAGGAGAGGTGAAGGAGTCCAGCCCAGGGAGAGCTTGCCAGAGGTGAGAAGGAAAGATCCTCCTGCTGCAGGAGGCAAGAGTTGTGTGAGCCCGTGACTGGGCAGATGAAGTGACTGTTGCTGGTGTCCTGGTGATGCTGGTGTGCTCCCGGGTCCTTCAGCTTAGCTCTCTGGAGGCCAAGATCCTTTGCCACCTTGAGATTCAGCCAAAGGCTTCAGCAATAATAGTTCCCTCCCCTTTCCCAGAGACCAGCTTCCTCCCTGCAAAGAGTCCCCTCCCTACTACCTATCCCCTTCCACTGTTTTAGAGTTCTGTTCCACTAGAACAGAACTCAGGGTGATCAATTCGTTCTGGCTTCATGGTCTTTGCAAAACCTTTTTTAACCTGGCCGGGAATCCTCCATTTTTTTCTGCGATAATTATATCCTTTGGTTAATTTCTTTAGTTTAAATCCTTTCATGTTGGGAGTTATTAAGACAACTCTATTGTCTTGATATCTGAATTGGGCCCCTCTCCCCAAGAAGAAAAGGGGGTCAAAGCGGGCCACTGATGAGAACAACCACAGAATATTCCAGCCCTAAATCAGCGTCAGATGTCCTGACCACAAGATGTAACCTGATACCACCAAGTTCCTGCTTCCCCTTATAGCTGCCAAAAGAAAAATTTCCACTGCCCTACCCTTCCTGCTGAGAAGTACTTCCTCTTTTGCTTGTGCATTTCTGCTGCCCCATTCCTCCTGCTGAGAAGTACTTCCCCTTTTGCTTGTGCATTTAAGCCTTGCTGAATACAGAGAGACATTGATGCTACTCAGACTGCTTCCATGTCGTTCTTGTACTTGGTTTCAGTCTCTCTCTCCCCCCATTTGGTTCTTAGGAGAAGGTCCCCTCGAGACCCTCGAATAACTGGACCTGCTGGACAGGTCACTTTCAGTGACCCTTTCATCTGCTTTTCATCTTTCAGGAATTTGTTTTAAAAACACAACACACCTAGCCCCCAATACACTGATAAAATTGTTCTGTGTACCTGAATTCTCTTTTCTTTCCATTGGAGAAACTTTGAAGGGAGAAATGTGCTAGCACTTTGTTTGCCATTTTGACCTAGTTTCAACCTAATTTTTACTGACCTTTCCCTGATCTTTCAATTGGATGTGGTCCCCCCCCCCCCGCTTCTTTAAGGCTTTACGCTATTGGAAAAGAACTGTGGTTATAGCTATGTAAATTTCTTAAGACTGACATATAGAACAAAATCAATTTCAATCTTATCTTTTAACTCCTAGGCCCCACAGCTTAATATTAAAATTATTTCATTTCCCCCTTTCCTGTTCGTGTTTTCTGAGGACATTATATAATTTAAAGCTAGTTTTTCTTTTTATCTAATACATGATTATTGCTTATTTACTTGTATTACTGTCTTTAATGTGTAAAATTTGATTTTGCAGTGAATGTTGCTTTCTCTCAGTCTCTGAATTTTTTCTCTTTTCTTTTTTTAATTAGGTATTTTCTTCATTTACATTTCCAATGCTATCCTAAAAGCCCCCTCATGCCCCCCCACTCCCCTCCCTCCTCCCACATCTTGGCCCTGGCATTCCCCTGTACTTAGGCATATAAAGTTTACAAGACCAATGGGCCTCTCTTTCCACTGACGGCCAACTAGGTCAACTTCTGATACATATGCAACTAGAGACATGAGCTATGGGGGGTACTGGTTAGTTCATATTGCTGTTCCAGCTATAGGGTTGCAGATCCCTTTAGCTCCTTGGGTACTTTCTCTAGCTCCTCCATTGGGGGCCCTGTGATCCATCCAATAGCTGACTATGAGCATCCACTTCTGTGTTTGCTAGCACCAAGAATAGCCTCACAAGAGACAGCTCTATCAGGGTCCTTTCTAGGCAAATGGATGGACCTGGAGTCTCTGAGTTTTAGAAGAATAGTTCCACAAGTACGAGTAATAAAATATTCATCAGAATGTAAATTTTTGTGAAATGCCTTAAATTCTGAGGGGAAAAATAATCAATTTTTAATTTTTGAACTAAGACTAGGTCTACTTAACAAATATTGGAGTAATAGTAAACTATTTTATTAAATTGTCATAAATCTGTTCCTGAGTTCATATTTGGTTCATTAAAAATGTACGATATGAGACAGGCATGGTGGCACACGCCTTTAATCCCAGCACTTGGGAGGCAGAGGCAGGAGGATTTCTAAGGATTTCTAAGACAGCCTGGTCGACAAAGTGAGTTTCAGGACAGCCAGGGCTACACAGAGAAACCCTGTCTCGAAAAAAGAACAACAACAACAAAACAAACAAACAAACAAACAAATGTATGATATAGCAAAATCAAACACAGAAAATAGCCAATAATCTGATCCAAAGCCCTATGAATAAATATTTAGGATGTACTGATAGTATGGTGGTCTGAAAGAAAACCTTTCCCATATACTCCCATAGGCTCCCAGGGAGTGGAACTATTAAGAGGTGTTGCCTTGTTGAAGTAGGTGTTGCCACGATGGAGGAAGCATGTTACTGAAGATGGGCTGAGGTCTCAGAAGCTCAAGCCAGGCTTAGTGGCTCTCAAACTTTCTCTGCTGTGGCATCTCTTCTCTCTTTTTCCAGCACCATGTCTACTTGCATGCAATAAAGAACTAAACCTCCTAAACTGTCAGCCAGCCTGTATTAGTCAGAGTTCTCTAGAATCACCGAACTTATAGGATATCTCTATAGATAAGGAAAAATAATTGGAATATTTACAGTCTGCTGTCCAATTAACCCAACAATGGGCCGCTGTGAATAGGAAGTCCAAGAATCTAGTAGTTGCTCAGTCCCATGAGGCTACTTGTTTCAGCTGGTCTGTATAAACTGGAATCCTAATAAACTGGAATCCTAACGAAGTATGTTCCAACAAATGTGCTGGCAAGTGCAAGCAGGCAGAGAGGAAGGAAGCCTTCCTTCTTCCATTGTCCTTATGTATACCTCCAGCAGAAGGTATGGCCCAGGTTAAAGGTATCTACCACCAAGCCTGGACCGAAGCTGTTGTTTACTTTGAACTTGTTGTCCCAGGCTAGCCTTGAACTCAGAGATCTGCTTGCCTCTGTCACATGGTATCTGAAACACAAGCTATTTACTTTTCTTTTTTGTTTTGTTTTTTTGAGACAGAGTTTTTCTGTATAGCCCTGGCTGTCCTGGAACTCACTCTGTAGACCAGGCTGGCCTCGAACTCAGAATCTGCCTGCTTCTGCCTACCAAGTGCTGGGATAAAAGGTGTGCGCCATCACGCCCAGCACAAGCTATTTACTTTAACCACACAACTACTTTTTTTTTTCCATTTTTTATTAGGTATTTAACTCATTTACATTTCCAATGCTATACCAAAAGTCCCCCATATCCACCCACCCCCACTCCCCTGCCCACCCACTCCCCCTTTTTGGCCCTGGTGTTCCCCTGTACTGGGGCATATAAAGTTTGCAAGTCCAATGGGCCTCTCTTTCCAGTGATGGCCGACTAGGCCATCTTTTGATATATATGCAGCTAGAGTCAAGAGCTCCGGGGTACTGGTTAGTTCATAATGTTGTTCCACCTATAGGGTTGCAGATCCCTTTAGCTCCTTGGCTACTTTCTCTAGCTCCTCCATTGGGAGCCCTATGATCCATCCATTAGCTGACTGTGAGCATCCACTTCTCACACAACTACTTTTAAGACAATGAAAACAATGACAAAATATTAAACGAAGCATGATCATTTTGATTCAACATTTAATGTATAAGAGAATATTAACCTACTTACTTTTGTAAAGCAGTCTATATCCAAGGCAATATAAGAGTGTGTTTATTCTGTCTTCATAGCATAGCAACCAATCAATAGATATGCCATACGTCATATTTAGATAGATTGTATCAAATATTTACACCTGAGATGATTACCCTTAGAATCCTAACCCACAGTGAAAGAGGGCTACGTGGGTCTTAAACTGTCATTTAAAAAATAAATCATAAGCTTATTCTGGTATTTTCTCTTTAAGTATTTCCCTTTACAATGGATGCAGTTTCTTAGGGAATTAGCATCTATGAAATTCTTGCTCACCTCTTAGATTTAATGGCCTGGTGAAGTAGTTCAGTAACTAAAGCCACTTGCCTCAGTTCCCTCCCTGTGACCCCTGTCCTGGAAGGGGAGAAGGAAGCTTGCAAGTTGTCCTCTGACCTCCTCAGTTATGGTAAGGCACAAGCATTCCCACTTCTCTCACATCCACACATACAAATAAAAACGAGGAAAAGCATCTTAATACTATAAGGGTCCAAAAATTACTGAAGGTAGACCCCAGGCTCAGATAGTATGCAAAAACAAAGAGCTTTTATTCTGTAGAAATAACCAGCATTTTGGGGTTAACAATTCTTTGAAATGGCAACCCCCACATAAAGGCATGCAGGCCTTCTTACAGGGAACTTGGGAACACTCTAGAAGAATTAGGTAATCTAAAATTTCATTAGTGGTTGCTGGGAGGGGGAGGCACGGTTATAGGTAATGAGTGTTCTACATACCTATGTCATGATCATTCAATCACTTGATGAACTAGGACAGCCCAGTGCATGAGAGGGTTTGATGATCTTGTTCTGGATTTTATGGTCTGTTCCTACAGCTGGTGTCTTCTGACCTAAGCTTCTGGGACTTACTATGGTCTATTCTTGAAGCTGGTGCTTTATGGCCTTTTTTGACACCAGGCCTGGTCCTCAAAATGGAGACAAATTAGGTCCTTAAATGGGGACAAGTGTATATTTCTAAGACTGACCATTTGGTGTTATATAACCAACCATTCAGGGATTCATCCTTGTGGAAAGATGGTTCTTCCTCTCTCAACATTTGATTATTTGAAACCCTTCATCTGGGGTCAGTCCCCATGTGATTCACCACCTATTTTTTGATATGTCATCTATTATTTACACTGTTCAGGACTTGGTTTTTGTAAATATTATTTCTTTTATATTTTGAGATTGTTGCGCATTTATACCATTTCCCCTTCCTTTTCTCCTTCAAGTCTTTCTATATACTCTCTTTGCACTATTTCTCACCCATTGCCTCTTTTTACCTTAATTATCATTACATACATATATTTATGCATACATGTATATGCATATACATACAAATTCCTAATACAACCTGCTCAGTATGTATACTGTTACTTGTATGCAAGTTTTTTAGGAAAATCAGTTGTATCTTTTTCACAGGGAAAGAATTTCACCCCCTTTCAGCATTCTTTAGTTGCCTGTAGTTCTTTGTATAGATTGAGGTTTGGTCTATGTATTGTAATGCTAATTCTGTACCCAAAAATCTAAGTCTATGAGTGAATTCTCAGCTTTACTGGCTTTATTGTGCAAACCTTGTTCCTTGATTTAAAATTACAGGTTAAATACAATTAGCTACAACCATTTACTGGAAGATTAAAGGTTTGGAGTGACCTGAATGCAAGAGAGACAGAGAAGAGGAGAGGAAGAACAGGAGAGAAGAGGAAGCCACCATGGGGGAGAGGAACCATGAACACATGGCCATAAGAAACAACAAGTATCTGGGATGCATTGCTAGGGGAGTAGCTAAGCCAGCAATTAGTAGATTAGGGGTGATCCCCCAGTAATTACCAATGCCAAATTAAATAACCATAGTCTGAGTCTCATTTATGTGTAAACTCATAGGGGATAGCTTAAATTCGTTGTATTCTAGACTTTATATGATTGTAGTAGCTCCTGACATTACTAGAAGACACCATCTCATAAAAGTCCCTGCTTCTCTGACTATTATAATCTTTCTGCAAGAGGAAAATTATGACTAATACTGGAAACCTAGTCATCTGCTCAAAGCTAGTGATGTCATGGATCTTGGAGGAAAACCTACAACTGTCATTTTACTAAACCAGCATAATCCCTAACTACATTGCAAGTATTTGTCCTTATCTCCACAGATAAGTGTAACCCTTACTCCTCATTAAGGTCATAGAAGCCTCTCTGAATTAGAGACCATTAGATTAAAAAAAAAAGCAAATTATAACAACAACTAGTCATATGTGGAACACACTTTTAATCTCAGCACTAGGAAGGCAGAAGCAGGCAATGAGTTCGAGGTCTGATTGGTCTACATAGTGTGTTCCAGGACAGCGTGAGCTACGTAGTGAGACCCTGTCTCAAAACAAAATTGCAAACAAACAAAAAACTAAATATAAAACAGAACAACAACAAAAACCTAATGTATTACAAAATATTTATAATGGCCAGTTCTACTCAATAGGAAATTTTGTATATTTCTATTACAACTGAATTCAAAATCATTGCCATCTACTCCTATAGGAACTTAAAAGGAAACAACCTTAGTTTTTCTGTTTGTTTGCTTATTTTGTTTTGTTTTGAGACAGAGACTCACTGTGTAGCCTACTAGGCTGGCCTCAGATTCACAGAGGTCCACCTGCCTCTGCTGTCTGAGTGCTGGGATTAAAGGTGTGTACTTAGGCCTGACTCATATTAGAGTATTATTTACATCACTTTTCAAATTTTCTATAATTTTAAAATAATTTCTTTTTGATAGAAGAGAGGTTTTCTATTTATTTATTTATTTATTTATTTATTACTTATTCACTTTACACCTTGCTTACTGCCCCCACCCCATTACCCCCTCCCATGATTCTATCTCCCATTCCCCCTCCCTTTCTCCTCTGAGCTGGTGGGGATCCCTGGGTATCCCCCCACCCTGGCACATCAAGTCTCTGCACACATCCACAGAGAGTTAATTTTTTAGAAGAATATTAATATTAAACAGACAAGGAAGTATTTTCACAGTCTTTTTATATATATATTTTTTTTCTTTTTTTCTTGGATATTTTCTTTATTTACATTTCAAATGTTATCCCCTTTCCTGGTTTTCCCCCGAAAACCCCTATCCCATCCCCCTCCCTCTGCTTTTTTGAGGGTCTTCTCCCACCCTCCCACCCACTCCCACCTGAATTTTTACTGTCTTAAAGGATAGTACTCAACATTATTGGATAATATACGACATGCTTCTTCAGGTAAATTCAAAATATATGAATTCAGTAGCAAGAGAGAGTACCAAATATGCACCACCATCTCTGACAATCAATAGAGTTAGACGTGTCAATATTAGATTGCATTCACTTGTTATTACAACATTGGTTATAATAGCAAAGTAGCTGAACAAAAATGATAATATCCTACAAAAGAATAGTTGAGTACATTGTGGTACATACTGTGAACTATATAATATATAGTTACAAGGAAGATAGTTTACAACTATTTTGTCAATTTGTAGTTATAAACTAATGTATATACTACAATCTCACATGATAAAATATGGAAAAATTCAAAATATCTCTATGTATATTTTAAGTGGATATTGCTTCTAATATCATACAATAGGATTTGGAAGAATTCATACTAGGAACTTAATATTGGTGAACATGATAGGAAGTGAAATAAAGAACACTGCAGATTTCTCCTGAGATGCTAGCAAATGAAAAAGAAAGTAGATTATTGTTCTAATTACATATAGGTTTTTTACTCTTATATATCAAAGTAAACTGTGATAACTTATAGTAACTTTGGCCAATGACTCAACAACTATAATTCATTCCTGCTACTTCAGGTTTTATTTGGTAGCATTTGCGTCATTATATTTCTCATTATAAGGTGATGGGAGAAAAGGCCCTTGGTCCTGTGAAGGCTTGATGCCCTAGCATAGGGGAATGCTAGGGCAGTGAGATGGGAGTGGGTAGGTGGGTGGGTGGAGGAACACTCTCATAGAAGAAGCAGGGGGGAGGGGGAAAGGGACAGGGGGTTTATGAAAGGGAAACTGGGAAGGGGGATAACATTTAAAATTTAAATAAAGAAAATAACCAATTAAAAAAATAAGGTAATTCTATTTAAATACTTTTTATAAATGTATAAATTTTATGAAGCTTCTATGACCAGTCCAGCAGGTCCAGTTATTCGAGGGTCTCAAGGGGACCTTCTCCTAAGAACCAAATAGGGGGTAGAGAGAGACGAGAACCTTGTGCCATGAATGACACACGGAAGCAGTCTGAGTAACATCAAGGTTTCACTGTATTGAGAAAGGCCCAAGGCTTAAATGCACAAGCAAAAGGGGAAGTACAAGTACTTATCAGCAGGAGGGGTGGGCAGTAGAAATGCACAAGCAAAAGGGGAAGTACAAGTACTTATCAGCGGGAGGGGTGGGGCAGTGGAAATTTTTCTTTTAGCAGCTACATGGGGAAGCAGGAACTTGGTGGTATCAGGGTGTGGTCAGGACATCTGGCGCTGACTTAGGGCTGGAATATTCTGTGGTTGTTCTCAGAATGGTGCATTGGTGGCCCGCTTTTGACCCCCTTTTCTTCTTGGGGGGAGAGGCCCATTTCAGAGATCAGGACAATAGCGTTGTCTTAATAGCTCCCAACACTTCTGTAGAAGTATGTTTTGCTATGTCTTATCAAAAGGCCATTACTGCTTTCTATTGTGCTCCATATTCCCACATCTACCTTGCCCTGCCATCTTCATCCCAATTTAATTATCCCAGTATAATTTCCCCGTATAATTTCAAGGATAACTGTATATCCTTGAAAGATCCACTCCTCCCCTCTGGTCCCTTACTATCTACCTGACTTTCAAAAATATTCTGAATGGAATACACTTATCAAAAGTTTAAAAGCTAGCATCCACACATAAAGAAAGCATGTAATGCTTCTCTTCCTGAGTGGGTTATCTTACATAGGATGGATGTTTCTAACTCCATATATTTAGCTGAGGTTTTTGTAATTTTACTTTTCTTAACAGTTGAATAGTATTCTGTTGTGTGAATATACCACATTTTCAGTATTTGTTCATCTACTGATAGACTTCTAGTCTGCTCCAATTTCTTTCTTTCTTCCTTTCTTTCTTTCTTTCTTTCTTTCTTTCTTTCTTTCTTTCTTTCTTTCTTCCTTTCTTTCTCTCTCTCTCTCTCTCTCTCTCTCTCTCTCTCTCTCTCTCTCTCTCTCTCTTTCTATCTTTCTTTCTTTTTTTTTTTTTTTTGGTTTTTCAAGACAGGGTTTCTCTGTATAGCCCTGGCTGTCCTAGAACTGTAGACCAGGCTGGCCTCAAACTCAGAAATCCACCTGCCTCTGCCTCCTGAGTGCTAGGATTAAAGGAGTGTGCCACCACGCCCAGTGCTCCAGACTTTTTAAAAAAATCTTGTTGCTGTTGTTGTTTTAGATAGCATCTCACTATGTTTTGGCTGTCCAAGAACTCATCATGTTTGAGGCTGGTCTCAAAGAGATTTGCCTACCTGCTCATTGAGGTCAAAAAAAGCCTTGTAAACACAGATAAGCACTGGAGTAGCCAGGAAAGTTAAACACACAGCTTACCTCATTTTCAATGAAATGAAGTGTGCAGCCATTCTTCCTGGAATGCTAGGAATGATGTCATTTTACAACCTGGTGAGCTTTTGCTGCCTGGTGAGACAGGCATTGTCCTTATCTTTAGAATTTATTTATCTTAGATATCTTTGACCTTTTCCCCCTAAATCATGAGCACTGCTTTTAGGTCATAAAAGTCATCGTATGGATAGAGCTTAAGTGACTTCCATGTTATCTTAGGGCCAGGCCAGTCCTGAAATCCACAGGCATGTTTACCTCAGTCATCCTAGACTCTAAATCTCCTGTGCTATTTCTCAGTCAACCGTACCCATTCTTGTGAAAGAAGCCAGATGTACTTTGTAAAGAATCTCAATGTAAGCATGGCTTAAATTGCTGTGCACTTGGGATGGAGTTGTTATCTGAATACTTTTTTCCCCCAAATTGTGCTATGCTAAAATATGGATAAAATAAAATGACCTGGGCCAGACTCTAAAAGTCTTGTCCAGCACCAGTTATAATAAAATTGGTCTGAGCAAAATTTCTTTCTTACCTCACCCTGATTATTTCCCCCCTGTATACTATGCCTGAAGGGGAATCATCTTACCTATGCCTCCTAGAAACTGGGATTAAAGGTGTTTGACACCACTCATGACTTCACGATGTTCCCTGAGAAGGATATGTGATTTTGGTGTGCTATTTATGACTGAGCATTCAGTAGTCCTTTGTTCTCTGCATTTTGACCAATTGGGGTTCTTTTTGTTTATTAACTTCGTTTGAAAAAGGAAGCTTTTGCAAGGAAGGCTTAGAGATGCACTAATCTATGCATGTAACTATTACGCCATTAGGAGTTGTTGAATACTATGTCCAGTTAGCGGAGTAATTACATTATGTTCTCCACTAGGGCCTATGACTCTGAAAAGATCAGCTTAGGAACTTTGGGAAGGCCATGAAACACTTGCCCCTCCGGAACAGAGAGGCTAATTAACATCTCTCAGACCACAGGGCAGGAACCAACCTGTGAGTGGGGACACATTCCGCAAGACTGACTGTTGCCCATCTTCAGACAAGGGAAGTCCTTGTCACCTCATTCCTTAAAAGACTAATCAGTTTAAAGGGTGCACTGTTCCCCCAATCATTGTGCCTAGTTGCTGGTGCTTTATTCTGTTCCTGGAAATCATATAAAAACTTGTCGAATGGGTACTGCAGGTCTCTACCTCTCTTTCGGGTCTGGGACCACCCCAGTGCACTGGAACAATAAATTCCTCTTGCTTTTTGCATCAATCCCAGCTCCACGTGGTTCACTCAGGGGGTCTGTGGTAAGCTAAGGCTCCCCGGAGTCATAAAAGTCTGGTCACAACTTCATTCCCTAATAATGGTATCAGATATAGGTAGCAAATAGGTTAAGTTTCAAAGCTGGAACCAGCATCTGAGGTGCCTAATTTAACATATCAAAGCAGACCCGGCATCCAGCTTCTCAAAGCATCACTCAGTTCCTTCCTGTAACAGGGTATGGCTGGCATAATTCCCTCTCCACTCTGACCTTTCTAGCCCAGGGGCTGCCCTTCACCCCAAAGGCTCTTTCCTATACAATCCAGACATTTTGGCTATCTACTCTCTCTGTTCCTCTCTCTGTCTCTGCCTCTCTGCCATTTTTGCTCCTTTGTACTTCTGGCTTCCAGACTGCTTTACTTGGTTCCGCTTTTTCCTTCCCCCTCCCTTTCTCCCTACATAGTTCAAGGTCATGACCACTATGAACTCTCCCAGATGTACTTGTGTGTGTCTGCCTGTGCTTGTCCACCAATCTACAATACACTTTCTCTTCCACCATTCATTCCTAGGATCAATCATATCCTTTCTTTTTCATTTGTGTTTTCTCATTCATGGAACAGGTCTTAACTCTCATAAGAAACCTGTTCTCCCGTGACAAATTTACCATTATGGGACCAGTGTGACCAAGCCAGTTCAGTCAATCAACAGGTTCCCCAGGGCAGGCTAAAGGATTAAAAAGAAAAAAAAAAAAAGACAATTAGACAACACTGTAGCATGGCCCAAGCCAGTTCTGAGGCTGAAGCTGGTTGATTATATTTTCCTATCTGCTTTTGTACCACTTTAAGTACATGCAAAATAATAAGATCAGTTCAGGGTCAAAGAACAAGCAAGGCAATAAACAAAATCCTGTAAACGACTTTCTAGGGGCTAGTCATGATGACCAAGACAAAAGGAATACCTCACACACCTCTGCTGAGCCTGCTCTGAGCTTTGCATAAGCTCAAATGTAAATGTTCTTAATCTGGGCCTATTTCCTGAGTCCTGGCCCAAAGTCAGATTCTCACCTTGAGTTTATTTCTTTTTGTCCTGGCGCCAAGTTTCTGAAAGAACCATCCCAAAGCTCTTCACACCAGTGGACTTGTTATGTTAGGACAGTAGGTTCACAGCTGGGTATGAGAGATGTTTACTTCTCTCCTATGGTAGTGTCCATAGCGCTTCTCAGAATTATGAAAGCTAGCCGGTAGGGATGAAACTTCCAGGTAAGTACCAGCTTGATTTCTCCTTGTTCTATGTCTTGAGCATGTGTTATCTTCACAATAGGGTCTCAATGTCAGGTTTTGTAGAATAACAAACAGCATAGGCAATGGCCAGTAATGATTGGTGATCTATACAACTTTACTTGAGAGCAACTGCAAAAGAACTAACTCATTTTTGGCTTGGGTATTTTATTTGTTGGCCTATGTGCCTATGTGTTGGCTAGTACAGGCATGGTCATCCTGTTACAGAGCAACTCAAGAAGTGGTTTTGTGTGTGTGTGTGTGTGTGTGTGTTCATATTTGGGGAAGCTTCCACATCAGTAGGTTTTCATAAGAACTTTTCTTTTTTTTAAATTAGGTATTTTCCTCCTTTACATTTCCAATGATATACGAAAAGTCCCCCAAAAGCCCCCTCCCCTACCCACCCACTCCCACTTATTGGCCCTGGCATTCCCATGTACCCACAGGACACTCCACAGGATCTTAAGACCTCTAGTGTGTGGAACACAGCTGCTACTCCAACCCAATCGCGCAGGACCTGAGACTGCATTAATTAGGGAAGCAGAACACCTGGCCTGATCATGGGCACAAGTCCCTTCCGGTCCCCGCCAGCACCAAGGTACCTTCGGCTTGGAGTCTGCTGACAACCGCAAGGTATACACAGGACCCTCCACGGGATCTTAAGACCTCTGTGAGTGGATCAAAACTTCTGCCACGAGGCGGGTTCAAACACCAGATATCTGGGCACCTTCCCTCAAGAGGAGAGCTTGCCTACAGAGAGTACTCTGAACACTGAAACTCAGGAGAGAGCTAGTCTCCCAGGTCTGCTGATAGAGGCTAATATAAACACCTGAGGAACAAGATCTAAGCAGAGATAACTACAACAACTCTCTCCAGAGATTACCAGATGGTGAAAGGCAAACGTAAGAATCTTACTAACAGAAACCAAGACCACTCACCATCATCAGAACGCAGCACTCCCACCCCACCCAGTCCTGGGCACCCCAACACACCTGAAAAGATAGTTCCTGATTTAATAGCATCTCTCATGATGATGGTAGAGGACATCAAGAAGGACTTTAATAACTCACTTAAAGAAATACAGGAGAACACAGCTAAACAGGTAGAAGACCTTAAAGAGGAAGCACAAAAATCCCTTAAAGAATTGCAGGAAAACACGACCAAACAAGTAATGGAATTGAATAAAACCATCCAAGACTTAAAAAGGGAAGTAGACACAAAAAGAAAACCCCAAGTGAGGCAACGCTGGAGATAGAAAAGCTAGGAAAGAAATCTGGAACCATAGATGCAAGCATCAGCAACAAATATAAGAGATGGAAGAGAGAATCTCAGGTGCAGAAGATTCAATAGAGAACATCGGCATAACAATCAAAGAAAATGCAAAATCAATATCTATGCTCCAAATAAGTGATAAGTAGACTACACTCATGAAATCTCAACAGTATGGTCACCTAAATGCGACCTTAAAAATGACAATTCTCCATTGTGTAAATGTACCACATTTTTGTATCCATTCCTCTCTTGAGGGACATCTGGGTTCTTTCCAGCTTCTGGCTATTATAAATAAGGCTGCTATGAACATAATGGAACTGAAAGACCCCCGAAGGGAGACCCTCACTCAAGCACTCAAGCCCCGGGACAGCCACGGACCCAAGAAGACACTGAGACCGTACTCAAAATGTAGAAGGCAAGATTTAATAGAACAACAGCAAAAAAGCACATGGAACATAGACCAGAGCTCTGGGGTCGAAACTCATGCACCTAGTGGTGTAGAGGAGAATCGACGACCAGCCAAATTTTTCACAGGCTTATATAGTAAAACTCAAGGGGGGAGAGCTGGGCAGGGAAAGTACAAGTTTACATCACTAGGGGGTTCTGCCAAGGGACAAGGGGTTCTGCCTAGGGAATCTACGTAACTAAGGGGTCATGTCCTATCATTTGGCAATGTACCCGGTTCATTTTGAGGTTGTTCCAGGAGGCCCTTATCTCAAAAATGTTCTTGGAACAGTCTTTAGTTGGGAGGGTTCGAACTCTAGGGTGAGGAGTTCAGGAATGCATTCTGGGGTGAAGAGTTCAGGAGTGTTCCGGGAACAATCTCTAGATGGGAGGGGTCGGGTTCTGGGGGGAAGAAGAGTTCAGTAAAAAATTTTATTCTTCATTCCCCACTTCTTTTAGGAGATAGCTCTAATCTTAGAGCGAGTTTTCAACCTCCTGAAGGACCCGATATTGTTGCCTTAGTACCATAACTTGGACTGCGTTTATCCTTTCTCTAATAAAAGCTACTAACTTATTAAGGATGCATGGGCCAAAAGTAAGCAAAAGCATAAGTGTAATTAAAGGTCCTGCTATAGTGGAGAGGAGAGTGGTGAGCCAAGGGGACTTATTAAACCAGCTTTCAAACCATCCTTGTTGGCTTTCTCTTTCTCTTTTACGTATATCTAGGCGTTCTCTAAGTTTAGCCATAGAATCTTTGATTACTCCTGAATGGTCAACATAAAAACAACATTCTTCTTTTAAGGCAGCACAGAGTCCTCCTTCCTTAAGGAATAATAAGTCTACTCCCCTTCTATTTTGCAGCACCACTTCGGACAGGGAAGTTAAAGATTCTTCTAATTTGGTTATAGACTGTTCTATAGTTCTAAGATCAATATCCATAGCTGCACGTAGTTCTTCATAGTATTGGGGGGTCTTAATTAAGGCAGCGGTTCCTGTACCTACTCCAGCTGCTACTCCCAATCCTAATAGAACTGCCAAAGTTAAGGTAATGGGTTCTCTTTTCCAGCGGACCCGATGTTCAAATTTATCTAAAAAAGAGCTATCATCATGATACAAGAGTCTGGGAATAAGCTGAACCAAAATGCAGAAATCTTTGGAACTATTAAAAACAGACATAGACACACAAGGAGTGAGACCGGTATTGCAAGCCCACACTGTGTCTAGGGGAGGCACCAGATACTGACCACTTTTGCTAGACTGGATGTTCTGGGTCTGATTACAGAGGTGCCCTTTATCCTGAGGTACCTGGCCCAAGCAAAGCCCTCTTCCTGAAACTGCTGCTAGAGTCAACTTTCTGTTTTCTCCCCAAAGACATTGAGAATGATCTGAAGTGATATTATAAGTCCTGATCTGAGCTATTCCTTCATAATAAGGGGGGCTAGAGGCATAGCATAACCAGCATGATTGAGTCATATTAGGGTTAGTTCTATTTAGAACTAAAAAAGCTCCTTGGACTAGACTGACCAGACGGTCCTCTGTTCCTAGGGGCAGTGGGGAAGCCAAGGTAGGCTTTATGAGGAGAGTATTAGTTCCTAGGGAGGGTACCACTGTGTTGGGCTGTGGAGTTGGTGGAGCTGGTACAGTCGGGACCTTTGGGGGAGCCAGTACGACTGGGGGGCCCTGTTCTATAAGGACCTTGTTGGGCCCTACGAGTGTCACTGCCGGGTCTCTCACTGTCAGTCTGATCGTGAAAATGAACCCAGGATCTCTTAGTGGAATGTATACTCGCCAACCCCACCTATTTCCTTTAAGCCAACTTAGATGGTGTTGTTTCCCTTTCTCGGTGAACCTTATACGTAGGGGGTTGCAGTATTTATCTTTGCATGGTCCTGAGGGTGCTCTGTTTTTAAAAGCGCACCCACTCTCTTGATATTTATAGGGGTTTCTTTCTCCTTCGTTTGACTTATCATAGCCACTACCTCGTTTTACCGTGATTAGGTCCCATTTAGAGGAGGGCTTCCAGTAAGCATCCCCTGTCGTTTCACATGTCCATTTACCACAAAAGTAATCTGATGCCCCCCCCCCCGCATTCTTGTTGAAGCCTTTTGCTCTGACCCTGACCAGGGCAAACATAAAAATGTGCAGCTCTAAGATTAGCTCGGTAGAACTGCCCCGAACACCCATATGTGCTCCCTATCCCATTTGGGACACACCGCTCCTCAGGGGGTGGGTTGCTACAATCAGTATGATCTGAGAGGTCCCAATTGGGGGATCCTGCCACTAACTTACAGATGTCAGGCGTGAGATCAGACCACCAAGTCCAGAGGGGATGGACTGCAGTGGTTGCCCATACAATGTTTCCCTTTTCATTAAGCACCTCCCAGGACTGTTGAATTGGAGCATGAGGGTTAAGGTTCCCTAGGTCTAGAGTGGTGCCTGCGGCGCAGACGAAGCTTAAGAGGATTGTCAGTGGCTGCCACTGTCCAATTGTCTTCGTGGTTTTCTTCATCTTGACTGGCGGCCCTCTTGACGTGGGAGGCGTGGATCCAGGAGGCGATTCCCTCAACTTTTACCGCAGTAGGGGTTGTCAGTTACACCAAATAGGGTCCCTTCCACCGTGGCTCAAGGCTGCCGGTACGATGCCGTCTGACCAAGACTTTGTCTCCAACTTGGAACACGTGGGGTACTGCGGTGGTCCCTGGGGTATAGGCTGCTTTCAGTTGGTCCCAAATCTGGGTCCTAATCACTTCTAGGGCCTTTAAATGAATAAGCAAAGAGGAGGGTAAGACAGGGTCAGAGTCGGAAACTAATGTTCCACCAGCTTCCATTAAGGGGGGAGGTCCTCCATACAGAACTTCAAAAGGAGTGAGCATGAAACGACCAGGGGTGTTTCGGGCTCGGAAGAGCGCAAGAGGAAGGAGAGCCACCCAGTCTTTTCCGCCGGTCTCAATGGCTAATTTAGTCAAGGTCTCTTTTAAGGTCCTATTCATCCTCTCTACCTGTCCTGAGCTTTGAGGGCGGTAAGCACAGTGTAATTTCCAATCGATGCCCAACTGAGTGGCCAAGCCCTGACTTACCTGGGCAACAAAGGCTGGTCCATTGTCGGACCCGATTACCTTAGGGATTCCAAGTCTTGGCAGGATTTCTTCAAGGATCTTCTTGGCCACAATCTGGGCAGTCTCTGTTTTAGTGGGAAATGCCTCGACCCATCCTGAAAAGGTGTCTACAAATACTAACAGATACTTGTTACCATAAATTCCAGGTTTAACTTCAGTAAAGTCTACCTCCCAATACACTCCAGGATGGTCTCCCCGCTGTCTCTTTCCAGGTTCTCTGTAGGCTTTAGTTGCATTAGTGAATGCACATGGTTTGCAGGAGTCTATAATCTTTTGAGCCACTGACTTCAGGTTGGGGAGTTGGTATCGGGAATTTTTAATTAGTCTCATCATTTTTTCAACTCCCAGGTGGGTGAATTGGTGTAGTCCTTTCACAAATTTTATTCCTTCTTCCGGAGTTAATTCTATTTTTCCTTCAAAAAAATATGGGAGGGGATCACTGGTCCACCATAGCTCTTTTATGTTATACCTCCCATCCTCAGGGCTTTTGGGCGGATCACCTTTTTCAGTTAAGATCATGGCCCCTTGAGCAACTTGTTTTGCCACTAAGTCTGCCATTCGGTTGCCCTTGGCCACAAAGTCTTCTCCTTTTTGGTAGCCGGGGCAGTGGATGATGGCTACCTTTTTAGGTGCATGTATGGCTTCCAACAGGGCCAGAATTTCTTCTTTGTTTTTAATGTCTTTACCAGCCGAGGTCAATAGCCCTCGCTGCCTGTAGATGGCCCCATGGATGTGTGCGGTAGCAAAAGCATATCGGCTGTCAGTGTAGATATTAACGATCTTACCTTTAGCCTCTCGGAGGGCTTGTATAAGCGCTATAAGTTCAGCCTTTTGTGCCGATGATCCTTCAGGCAAAACGCTTGCCCAAATTACCCTTTTCCCGTCTACCACCGCAGCTCCAGCCTTTCGCTTCCCCTCTATCAGGAAACTGCTGCTGTCCCTGTACCAACTGGGAGCTCCAGGCCAGGGTTGGTCAGTCAGGACCCTTCTGGTCCCAGTTTCTTCAGCGAGGATGCCCATACATTGATGTACTGGGACGGAATCATTTGTTAGAGGGAGAAGGGTAGCTGGGTTGAGGATGGCAGGGGGCGCAAAGGTTACACACTCATATAGCAGCAGGCTCTGATAGTGTGTCATTCGGGCATTTTTCATCCATCTGTCAGGTGGCTGCCGCACGATACTTTCTAAGGCATGAGGGGCCACAACAGTCACCTGTTGTCCCATTGTCAATTTGTCAGCATCTTTGATCAGCAGGGCCACTGCTGCAATAGCTTTCAGACATGTGGGCCATCCACTAGCAACAGGGTCTAATTTTTTTGACAAATAGGCTATAGGTCTCTTCCAGGGTCCCAGTGCTTGTGTCAACACTCCCCTGGCTACACCCGCTCTCTCGTCCACATATAGGACGAAAGTCTTAGTCAAGTCTGGTAATGCGAGCGCGGGGGCAGTCATTAGAGACGACTTGATAGCCTCAAAAGCTCTTTGGTGTTCTTCTTTCCACTCGAAAGGAACCCCTTCCTTAGTCAAAGGATATAGAGGTGCTGCTAGGGTTGCAAAGACTGGAATCCAGAGTCTACAAAAGCCAGCAGTCCCCAGAAACTCACGTACCTGCCGTGGGGTAGTTGGAGATGGGATCATCATAACAGTCTTCTTCCGGGCCTCTGTGAGCCATCTTTTGCCCCCTCGGAGGGTATACCCCAGGTAGGTTACCTCAGTTTGACAGATTTGTGCGTTTTTAGCTGAAACTCGATACCCCAAGTCACTCAGTTCTGCGAGGAGCCTCTCAGTTCCCTGGTGACACAGCTCCTTTGAGGCCGCTGCGACCAAGAGATCATCCACATACTGTAGTAGGGTAAGCTGAGGGTTTCGAGCGCGAAAAGGCGCGAGATCCCGATGGAGGGCCTCGTCAAACAGGGTGGGGGAATTTTTGAACCCCTGTGGTAGTCTAGTCCAAGTTAGTTGACCAGTCTGTCCGCCCTCTGGGTCCCTCCATTCAAAAGCAAACAGGAGCTGACTCTTAGGGTGCAAACGCAGGCAAAAGAAGGCATCTTTTAAGTCCAGGACTGTATACCATGTTCTCTCAGGTGGGAGAGAGCTTAATAAATTGTACGGGTTCGGGACTGTGGGGTGAATGTCCAGGACCCTTTTGTTAACCTCCCGGAGGTCTTGTACCAGGCGATAGTCATTGGTCCCTGGTTTTCGAACCGGCAGAAGTGGTGTATTCCAGGGGGACTGACAGGCCACTAAAACTCCTTGGCCTAGCAACCTCTGGATATGAGGCCGGATGCCTTCTCTAGCTTCCTTGCTCATGGGGTATTGTTTTACCGAAATGGGGGTGGCATCAGCTTTAAGTTCTACCACAACCGGAGGCACTTGTTTAGCCAACCCCATTCCTGCTTGTTCTGCCCAGACATTGGGGAACGCAGTTAGCCAACCTGAAGAGACTGCATTTTTGGGTTGTTCTTCATGCAACCGGTACTCTTCCTCTGTGTTGAGGACAAGGCAGGCAAAAGGGGCCTTTCCCCAGCTTATTTGTGGGCCTTCTGAAGTAAATTGGACTTGAGCCTTTAGTTTGGTTAGCAGATCGCGCCCCAAGAGGGGAGCAGGGCACTCAGGTATCACCAGAAAGGAGTGGGTCACTATATTCTTGTCTCTCTGAAGAGCTCGTTTGGTCGTCCAGGGGTAAAATTTACTACCAGTGGCTCCAATTACCATGGTCTTTTTGGAGCCTAGCTTGCCTAGGGGGTTAGTGAGTACTGAATGCTCTGCTCCGGTGTTTATCAGGAAGTTGACGGGGGTCCCCTCCACGGACAAAGTTACCCTAGGCTCAGGGAGGGGGTCTGAGCCCCGACTTCCCTAATCATCTTCTAGGGTCAGGACATTGGATTGCTCCCGTTTTTTAGGGCAATTTCTAGCCCAGTATCCTTTCTCTTTGCAATAGGCGCATTGGTCTTTTTCCAGTGGTATCTTTCTGCCACCTGGAGGTTTCACTGCCCTGTTGCCCAGGAGCCCTATTTTACCTTTTCCTGACTGTCTATCATTCACAACTGTGGCCAAAATTTTACTCAGATTTCTCTCCTGACGGCGATCCCGTCTATTTTCCCTCTCCTCCATTTCTTTCTTCTCTCTCTCCTGCCTCTCTTCTTCTGTTTCCCTCTTATGATAGACTTTCTCTTCTTCTTTTACTAAATCTTGAAGCGTATGATCTTGGAGCCCCTCCAGAATGTGCAGCATTTTCTTAATGTCGGGAGCGGACTGACCAATGAAGGCCATGGCTACAGCGGCTCTCTGCCCCTCTGACAAGGGGTCAAAAGGGGTGTATCTCCTATATGCCTCCATTAGACGCTCAAGGAAGACTGAGGGTGGTTCAGTCTGCCCCTGCAAGACCTCTCTTACCTTAGCCAAATTGGTGGGCTGTCTAGCGGCTCCTCTGAGACCTGCCACTAGAGTCTGGCGATAGACAAGGAGGCGTCCCCTATCTTCCGCGGTGTTGTAGTCCCAGTTGGGGCGGTTCAAGGGGAAAGCTTCATCCACGAGGTTAGGGAGGGCAGTGGGTGTGCTGTACTCTCCCAGAACATTTTTTCTCGCCTCCATCAGGATTCTTTCTCTTTCTTCTGTGGTGAAAAGAACCTGCAAAAGCTGCTGACAATCATCCCAAGTGGGTTGATGGGAGAACATAAGTGACTCAAGGAGGCCAGTAAGTCCAGAGGGGTTCTCTGAGAAGGGAGGGTGGTTAGTTTTCCAATTATATAAATCAGAAGAGGAAAAAGGCCAGTACTGTAAAGGAATGAGATCATTAGGTCCTGGTGCTGGCCCTCCCACATGTGCTCTGAGTGGCAAGGCAACTGTTGAGTCTGGCCCCCCTTCCTCCCCAGGGCTTCGGCCTCAGTGGCTCCGAGTCCCCCCCGCTGGTCCCTGAGCCCCTCTCGCTATTGGTCCCTGTGGTGGGGCAGCTGCAGGTGGCTGTTGGGGCAGGGGGTAAGGGGGAGGTTGGGAGTCCATCCAGAGGAGGTCGTCAATCTCTGGATAGATCTTGGGGGGTGCTGATGGGCCGGACTTTCCGGCTGCATCAGTCTGGGCAACCGCGACCGTCAGTTTCGAAGAGTTTGGGGTCCAAGACTTGACCCACGGAGGTGGGAATTGGACGAGATTCTGCCAGGTCACAATGTAGGGAATCTGATCAGGGTGACCCCCTTCCTCCTGAAAAACAATTCGCCTGACGGTGGCGATTAGTGACAAGTCAAAAGCACCTTCTGGTGGCCAGCCCACTCCAAACGTCGGCCACTCGGAGGCGCAAAAGGTCTGCCACGGACCCTTTCTGACCTCCACCGACTGGTTGTGGGCTCTGACCCGCACCTCCTTCCAATGCTCCAGAGTCAGAGAAAGGGGAGTGGACACAGATTGTCCCATTTCTAGAAACACAGTAGACACAACAAGAGCGGACACGAGACTAAGACAAAAAAGAAACCAGAAACGGCGGCGACTCTGCGTCGACCACAAGCAACTCAAAGAATCAGATGGCCTTTCTAAGGCCGGCCGATTGAGACCCTCTGCACGAGGTGGGACTCGAACCCACGATCCCGTGACCAAACGCGAGGTGGGACTCGAACCCACGGACTCGCAACAAGGCGCGAGGTGGGACTCAAACCCACGATCTCGCAACAAAACGCGAGGTGGGACTCAAACCCACGATCTCGCAACTGGGCACGAGGTGGGACTCAAACCCACGATCTTGCAACCCCAAATGGTCTCTTGGCCTCCAAAGGGGTCCACCAGGCGTCCCTGGTCCTCCCCTGTTCCTCCTGGGACGTCTCCCAGGGTGAACGGACAGTGGACACCTGGACACGTCTATCCTTATCCACCCCGCGTTCCCTCTCAGAGCGCGGTCTCACTGAGCGTCCGCAAAACCGAAACTGCGATCGCACCAAACTTAGAAACAGAACACAAACATCAGACCAAAACAGAACAAAGAATCTTACCTCTAAGTGGGTCTAGGACCTCTGGGTGGTCGCGCTGATTCCCGGCCAATGCACCAAAATGAAAGACCCCCGAAGGGAGACCCTCACTCAAGCACTCAAGCCCCGGGACAGCCGCGGACCCAAGAAGACACTGAGACCGTACTCAAAATGTAGAAGGCAAGATTTAATAGAACAACAGCAAGAAAGCACATGGAACATAGACCAGAGCTCTGGGGTCGAAACTCATGCACCTAGTGGTGTAGAGGAGAATCGACGACCAGCCAAATTTTTCACAGGCTTATATAGTAAAACTCAAGGGGGGAGAGCTGGGCAGGGAAAGTACAAGTTTACATCACTAGGGGGTTCTGCCAAGGGACAAGGGGTTCTGCCTAGGGAATCTACGTAACTAAGGGGTCATGTCCTATCATTTGGCAATGTACCCGGTTCATTTTGAGGTTGTTCCAGGAGGCCCTTATCTCAAGAATGTTCTTGGAACAGTCTTTAGTTGGGAGGGTTCGAACGCTAGGGTGAGGAGTTCAGGAATGCATTCTGGGGTGAAGAGTTCAGGAGTGTTCCGGGAACAATCTCTAGATGGGAGGGGTCGGGTTCTGGGGTGAAGAAGAGTTCAGTAAAAATTTTTATTCTTCAGAACATGTGTCTTTCTTACCAGTTGGAACATCTTCTGGATATATGAAGAGGAGAGGTATTGCTGTATCTTCCAGTAGTACTATGTCCAATTTTCTAAGGAACCCCCCAGATTGATTTCCAGAGGGGTTGTACAAGCTTTCAATCCCACCAACAATGGAGGAGTGTTCCTCTTTCTCCACATCCTCCCCAGCATCTGCTGTCACCTCAATTTTTGAACTTAGCCATTCTGACTGTGGTGAGGTGGAATCTCAGGGTTGTTTTGATTTGCATTTCCATGATGACTAAGGATGCTGGACATTTTATCAGGTTCTTCTCAGACATTTGGTATTCCTCAGGTGAGAATTCTTTGTTTAGCTCTGAGCCCCATTATTTAATGGGGTTATTTGATTTTCTGGATTCCACCTTCTTGAGTTTTTTAAATATATTGGTTATTAGTCCCTTATCTGATTTAGGATTGGTAAAGATCCTTTCCCAATCTGTTGGTGGCCTTTTTGTCTTATTGATGGTGGTTTTTTTTTTTTTTTTTTTTTTTTTTTTTTTGCCTTACAGAAGCTTTGCAATTTTATGAGGTCCCATTTATCAGTTCTCGATCTTACAGCACAAGCCATTGCTGTTCTGTTCAGGAATTATTCCCCTGTGTCCATATCTTTGAGGCTTTTCCCCACTTTCTCCTCTATAAGTTTCACTGTCTCTGGTTTTCTGTGGAGTTCCTTGGTCCACTTAGATTTGACCTTAGTACAAGGAGATAGGAATGGATCAATTCACATTCTTCTACATGATAACCGCCAGTTGTGCCAGCACCAATTGTTGAAAATGCTGTCTTTTTTCCACTAGATGGTTTTAGCTCCCTCGTCAAAGATCAAGTGACCATAGGTGTGTAGGTTCATTTCTGGGTCTTTTGTTCTATTCCATTGGTCTACTTGTCTGTCAATATACCAGTACCATGCATTTTTTATAACAATTACTCTGTAGTTCAGCTTTAGGTTGGGCATGGTGAGTCCCCCAGAGGTCATTTATGATTGAGAAGAGATTTTGCTATCCTAGGTTTTTTGTTATTCCAGATGAATTTGCAGATTGCCCTTTCTAATTCATTGAAGAATTTAGTTGGAATTTTCATGGGGATTGCATGGAATCTGTAGATTGCTTTTGGTAAGAGAGCCATTTTTACTGTATTGATCCTGCCAATCCATGAGCATGGGAGATCTTTCCATCTTCTGAGATCTTCTTTAATTTCTTTCTTCAGAGACTTCAAGTTCTTATCATACAAATTTTTCACTTCCTTAGTTAGATTCATGCCAAGGTATTTTATATTATTTCTGACTATTGTGAAGGGCGTTGTTTCCCTAACTTCTTTCTCAGCCTGTTTATCCTTTGTGTAGAGAAAGGCCATTGACTTGTTTGAGTTAATTTTATACACACATACTTCATTGAAGCTGTTTATCAGGTTTAGGAGTCCTCTGGTGGAATTTTTAGGGTCACTTATATATACACCATATCATCTGCAAAAAGTGATATTTTGACTTCTTCCTTTCCAATTTGTATCCTCTTGATCTCCTTTTTCTGTCAAATTGCTCTGGCTAGGACTTCATATACTATGTTCAATAGGTATGGAGAAAGAAGACAGCCTTGTCTAGTTCCTGATTTTAGTGGGATTGTTTCTAGCTTCTCACCATTTACTTTGATGTTGTCTACTGGTTTGCTGTAGATTGCATTTATCATGTTTAGGTATGGGCGTCCAATTCCTTAAAGAAATATAGGAGAACACTGCTAAAGAGTTAAAAGTCCTTAAATAAAAACAGGAAAACACATCCAAACAGGTGATGGAAATGAACAAACAATACTAAACCTAAAAAGGGAAGTAGACATAATAAAGAAAACCCAAAGTGAGACAACCCTGGAGATAGAAACCTTAGGAATGAAATCTGGAACAACAGATGTGAGCATCAGCAACAGAATACAAAAGATGGAAGAGAGAATCTCAGGTGCAGAAGATTCCATAGAGAACATCGGCATAACAATCAAAGCAAATGCAAAATGCAAAAAGATCCCACCTCAAAACATCCAGGAAATCCAGGACACAATGAGAAGACCAAACCTATGGATAATAGGAGTAGATGAGAATGAAGATTTTCAACTTAAAGAGCCATCAAATATCTTCAATAAAATGATAGAAGAAAGCTTCCCAAACCTAAAGAATGACATGCCCATGAACATACAAGAAGCCTACAGAACTCCAAATAGACGGGGCCAGAAAAGAAATTCCTCCCAACACATAATAATCAGAACAACAAATGCACTAAATAAAGATAGAATATTAAAAGCAGTGAGGGAAAAAGGTCAAGTAACATTTAAAGGCAGGCCTATCAGAAATACACTAGACTTTTCACCAGAGACTATGAAAGCCAGAAGATCCTGGACAGATGTTATACAGACCCTAAGAGAACACAAATGCCAGCTTAGACTACAGCACCCAGGCAAAGTTCCAATTACCATAGATGGAGAAACCAAAGTATTCCAATACAAAACCAAATTCACACAATATCATTCCACTAATCCAGCCCTTCAAAGGATGATAACAGAAAAAAAAAAAAAAAAAAACAATACAAGGACGGAAAACACGCTGTATAAAAAGCAAGAAATTAATCTTTCAACAAACCGAAAAAAAGACAGCCACAAGAACAGAATGCCAACTCTAACAATAAAAATAATAGGAAGCAACAAATACATTTCCTTAATATTCCTTAATATCAATGGATTCAATTACCCAATAAAAAGACATAGACTGACAGACTAGCTACACAAACAGGACCAAACATTTTGCTGCTTACAGAAAACACATCTCAGGGAAAAATACAGACACTACCCCAGAATGAAAGGCTGGAAAACAATTTTCCAAGCAAATGGTCGGAAGAAACAAGCTGGAGTATCCACTCTAATATCGAATAAAATCGACTTCCAACCCAAAGTTATCAAAAAAGCAAGGAGGGGCATCTCATGCTCATCAAAGCTAAAGTCTTCCATGGGAAACTCTCAATTCTGAATATCTATGGTCCAAATGCAAAGGCAGCCACACTCATTAAAGAAACCTTTGTAAAGCTCAAAGCACACATTGCACCTCACACAATAATACTGGGAGACTTCAACACACCACTTTCATTAATGGACAAATTGTGTAAACAGCAACTAAACAGGGACACCGTGAAACTAACAGAAGTTTTGAACGAAATGGATTTAACAGATATCTACAGAACATTTTATCCTAAACAAAAGGATATACCTTCTTCTCAGCACCTCATGGTACCTTCTCCAAAAATGACCATATAATTCGTCACAAAACAGGCCTCAACAGATACAAAAATATTTAAATCATCCCATGCATCACATCAGATCACCATGGACTAAGGCTGATCTTAAATAACAACATAAATAATAGAAAGCCAACATTCACGTAGAAACTAAACAACACTGTTCTCAATGATACCTTGGTCAAGGAAGGAATAAAGAAAGAATTTAAAGACTTCTTACAGTTTAATGAAAATGAAGCCACCACATACCCAAACTTATGGGACACAATGAAAGCATTTCTAAGAGGAAAACTCATAGCTCTGAGTGCCTCCAAAAAGAAACTAGACAGAGCACACGCTAGTAGCTTGACAACACACCTAAAAGCTCTAGAACAAAGGAAAGCAAATTCACCCAAGAGGAGTAGATGGCAGGAAATAATCAAATTTTGGGACAAAATCAACCAAGTGGAAATAAGAAGAACTATTCAAAGAATCAACCAAAGAGAAGATGGTTCTTTGAGAAAATCAACAAGATAGATAAACCATTAGCCAGACTCACTAGAGGGTACAGGGACAGCATCCTAATGATCAAAATCAGAAATGAAAAGGGAGACATAACAACAGATCCTGAAGAAATCCAAAACACCATCAGATCCTTCTACAAAAGCGTATACTCAACAAAACTGGAAAACTTGGATGAAATGGACAATTTTCTAGACAGATACCAGGTACCAAAGTTAAATCAGTATCAGGTTAATGATCTTAACAGTCATATATCCCCTAAAAAATTAGAAGCAGTCATTAATTGTCTCCCAACCAAGAAAAGGCCCAGCACCAGATGGGTTTAGTCCAGAGTTCTATCAGACCTTAAAAGAAGATCTAATTCCAGTTCTTCTCAAACTATTGCACAAAATAGAAACAGAAGGTACTCTACCCAACTCATTCTATGAAGCCACAATTACTCTGATACCTAAACCACATCAATACCCAATAAAGATAGAGAACTTCAGACCAATTTCCCTTATGAATACCGATGCAAAAATCCTCAATACAATTTTCACTAACCAAATCCAAAACACATCAAAACAGTCATCCATCCTGACCAAGTAGGTTTCATTCCAAGGATGCAGGGATGGTTTAATATATGGAAATCCATCAAAGTAATCCACTATATAAACAAACTCAGAGACAAAAAAACACACGATCATCTTATTTGATGAGGTGAAAGCCTTTGACAAAATCCAACACCTATTCATAATAAGTCTTGGAAACATCAGGAATTGGAGGCCTTATACTTTCTTTCTTGGAATGCTTAGCTGAATATGGGCTTACCCTTAGGGCCCCCTTCCCTTACACCAGTGCAGCATACATCTCTCCTTAGTGGCACTAATCTCCTTAACAGCCTCTGTCTTGGTTAGGTTTTCTGTTGCTGTGAAGAGATGCCATGATCACAGCAACTCTTATAAAGGAAAACATTTACTTCGGGATGGCTTACAGTTTCAGAGGTTTAGTCCTTTATTGTCATGGCAAGAAGCATAGTGGCACATAGGCAGTCCTGGTGCTGTACAGGTAGCTGAGTTCTACATCTGGATCAGCAGGCAGCAGGAAGAGAAATATGCCACTAGGCCTGACTTTAGCACCTGAGGCTCCAAAGCCCATCCCCAGTGACATACTTACTCTAATAAGGCCACACCTTCTAATGGAGTCACTTCCTATAAGCCTATGGGGGCCATTTTTACTGAAATCACCACAGCCTCTTTTCTAGAACATGCCTGCTAAACCTACTCTCTTTCACTGTAGACCTGCATATGCCTCATCAATAACAACCATTCCAGAGACTCAACATTATGCAGTCTTGAAATTTTCTCTGCCCACCACCCATGTCAAAAAAAAAAAATCACTTGGGCTAGTTCTTAGGATAAGGGCAGGAGAAAGCCATATCCTTAGCCAAACTATCACAAGAACAGTCTCTGTTGGCATTCTGTCTAAGCTCCATCCCACAGTTACCTGGCAATAGCCAGGTAGGCCTGACATCCATTGCCTCCTCCTTGATCTCTAGCTCCTCTCTCTCTAGTCCCCTCCACTCTCTTCTTATTCCCTTCCCCCCTCTAACTCCATGTTCTCATGGACGGCCTCTAATTCTCTTCTCTTCTCTTCTCTTCTCTTCTCTTCTCTTCTCTTCTCTTCTCTTCTCTTCTCTTCTCTTCTCTTCTCTTCCTTTTCTTCCTCTCTCTCTCTCTCTCTCTCTCTCTCTCTCTCTCTCTCTCTCTCTCTCTCTGCCTCTACCTACCTCTTAACTCTCCTTCTCATGGGTCTGCTGAGGCTCCCATTTGCCCAATACCTGTCTACACCTTCATAGAACATATCCCCCCTTTATCTTTTTATAAACACAACAATCTCTTTCTTACAACCATTATTTTGCTCTAAAGCCTCCTTGGGTTTGTTCTCCATGGTTCACATTCCTCTTAGCACTACTGTCTTTCTCCTTTATACTAAGATGGTCTATTCAGTTCTGATTATAGCATCTTACAATTTTTCCAGTCCAAGATCCAAAGTCATCTGCATTTCTCCCCTAAACCAACAAGGTCATATTTTCTTTCCAATAACAAGCACACTCCCTGGTACCAACTTCTATGTTAGTTACATTTCTGTTGTTTTGAAAAAAAAGAAAACCACAATGATGAAAAGCAACTTGTGGAAGATTTTATTTTGGCTTATGGTCCTAGAAGAATAAGAGTCCATCGGGGCTGGGAGGTATCTAACAGGCAGGTATGGAGGATGAAACAGAAAGCTAAGAGCTACATTCTTAATTGCAACCTCAAAGCAGAAAGAGTAAATTGAACTATCTTGAGGCTTTAAATTCACAAAGCCTGATTTATAGTGCCATACATATTCCAGCAAGGCCATATCTTCTATACCTGATCAGCATCACTATCTGGGTATCAAATAGTCAAATATACTTTGTGGCACATTTCTCATTCAAGCCGCCATATTACCCTGCCCTCTTCCATCTTCCACCCTATTTAACACTTTCTATTTCATTATTCCCATCTACTACTGCATTCTGCCCTCTCTCTCTTGAAAGCTTTATTATTTAAATATGATATTTTATTAATTCTTTGATAATTTTAAACACAATTCAATGTATTTTAGTTAAAGTTACCTCTACTGCTCCCCTTAACTCTTACTAGAACCATCACCTACCCCCATGCTCTCCAAACTTCAATCCTCTCTTTTTCTATAACCTAGAAAATCCAATTCGTGCTGCCATATACTCAGGGTATAGAACTATCAACAGAATAATGCCCTACTAGGGGCTACAATCTTAAAGAAAACTGAATTTTATTCCCCTTGGAAGTTATCAATTAATATTAGCTTCTCATCTGTGAGGATGTATAAGTCTCTCCTGTCTCCATGCTGGAATGTTGCCTTACTTGGTCTTTTTTCTTTCTTTCTTTCTTTCTTTCTTTCTTTCTTTCTTTCTTTCTTTCTTTCTTTCTTTCTTTCTTTCTTTCTTTTTGGTTTTTTTTTGGGGGGGTTGTTTGTTTGTTTGCTTGCTTTTTTGAGACAGGGTTTCTCTGAGTAGTCCTGGCTGTCCTGGCTCACTCTGTAGACCAGGCTGGCCTCGAACTCAGAAATCTGCCTGCCTCTGCCTCCCAAGTGCTGGGATTAAAACTGTGCACCACCACGCCAGGCTGCCTGCCTTGGTCTTGTGCAGAAAACAGATTCTGTAAGTTCATGAGTACAGATATCCTATCACATTCAGAAGACACTTTCACCTAGATCTTTAACTTACAATTTTTCTACATTCTCTTTGAGTCTTTGGGGAAATAGTGTTATAAAGACATCTTATTTTTGGATGCAAACCTCATACACAATTATTTTCTGTATTTTGACCAATTGTGAGTTTCTGTATTAAGAAACTTCTCTAGTGAATACTGAGAGCTATACTAGTCTATGAGTACAGGTAACCAAATTTAGGGAAAAGTTTTATACTATGTTCTTTACCAAAACTGCAGTAGTAGGATCATCCCTCGGGCTTGTAAGTTCCCCAATCATGAGCTCTTGATATTGCAGTACCAGATTCATGGTTTCTTGCAGGACAGGCCTTACTTAAATCCAACCAGCAAGTGGTTGGATACTCACATAACATAGTACTTTCGAATCCAGGGCCATATTTTGCCATGCAAGTCATTACAGTAGTTGAAAGAATTGACCATTGGATAAGACTATTGGTTTATCCCACTGCCACACACACACACAAACACACACACACACACACACACACACACACACACACACACACATACACACAGCATACTGCATTGCTCCTTTTATTACTTTGAGTGCTAGTCAGTATGGAGAATACTTACTAGTCAGTAACATCTTGATTTCTTAATATCCTGCGACAAAAGGTGTGAGGTTTTCTGCAGTATAGTTTCACTGTCATGTTCTGGTGGGCCAATCAAGAGTAATGAAAATAGACTGTATTGTTTGGGGTCTCTGGGACAACCGTGTCCAATATGTCCAAAGGAGGTATCCTACACCTGGAACTAGGCTTTTGATTTTTCAAAATATGACTCTTTTGGGAGAGGCATTTTTCTTGTGGAGAGTAACCCCAATTAAACTCCTCCATATATATATATATATATATATATATATATATATGTGTGTGTGTGTGTGTGTGTGGGTGTGTGTGTGTGTGTGTGTACATATATGTATATGAAATTTATATATGAAATATATATATATATATATATATATATATATATATTCCCTCTTCTCATTTAAAACTTTATCCTCATTATTCTCTTTATTGACTGTTTTTGCTAATATCTTCTTTTGATTACTAAAGCTCTATGTTACCCATTTAAACATTTTGGTGTAATAGATTTTGTAATGCTTCCAGTTTTGCTTTTGTACCTCAAGATAGCTTTAGCTATTCAGAATATTTTATACTTCTTTATGATATTTTTCTAGTTCTGTGAGTAATATTATTGGTCTTTCATTGTATATTACATCGAAACTATAGGTCACTTTGGACAATGTAGATAATTCATCACTTAATTCTTGCAATCATGAATATAAGAGATCATTTCATATTTTATAATTTTCACTATACAGATTTTTTTATACCCTTGGGTTTATACTAGATATTTTTGTGGCTATTATGGTTAAAATGTTTTAAACATCATTATTGATGCTTAGAAAATATAATAATTTTATGTGTTCATTTTGACTTACCTAGGCAACAAAGGCAGGTCCATTATCAGACTTGATTACCTTGGGTATCCCGAAACTTGGGAAGATTTCTTCTAGGATCATCTTGGCTACCACATTGGCCGTCTCAGTCCTGGTAGGAAAAGCTTCTACCCAGCCTGAAAAGGTGTCTATAAACACTAATAAGTACTTGTTGCCATATCTAGCTGGCTTAATTTCTGTAAAATCTACCTCCCAGTAGGCCCCAGATTTGTCACCCCTGAGCCTCTTCCTAGGAGTATACACGGAGTGTCCTGCATTAGTCATAGCACAGGCCTTGCAGCTTTTGACTATTTCCTCTGCCAATCAGAGAGTCCTATAACATAGTAGTTGGAGGAACTAACCACACCTTTAAATTTCTTGGCCCCCCAGTGGGTCAAGTAATGTAAGTTGGTAACTTACTTGTGTTCTTCTTTCCATGGGGGGACTAGCTTTTCTTCTGTTTCTACTACCCCATACGGGGTTTCCTTTCTCAGTCCTAATTTGTCCATAATTTGATAGTCCTCAGGGGTGTATCTAAAGCTGGTCTCTCTGACATCATAATAATCTTTAGGCTCCTTTACTGCCAGGATTCTTCCTCCTTGCTGCCTGTTTGGCAGTTAGGTCTGCCATCTGATTCCCTTTAGCCACAACATCTCGAATTTTCTGGTGTCCTGGATAATGTATAATGACCACCTTTTTTGGCAACTGTAAGGCCTCAAGGAGGCTCACAATTTCCACTTTATTTTTTATGTCCTTCCCTACAGATGTCAACAGAGCTTTGTCTGTATATTGCTCCGTGTATATGGGCAGTGGCAAATGTATACCCGATGTCAGTGTAAATGTTGAGACTTCCCCTCTGCCATTCATAGAGCTTGTATCAAAGCCACAAGTTCAGCTTTCTGAGCCTATGTCCCTTCAGGGAGGCTGCTGGCCCAGATCACTTGCTTTCTTTCTACCACTGCTGCCCGTACCTTCTGCTTACCTTCAACGACGAAGCTACTGTACCAGCTAGGACACCCAGGCCAAGGCTGATCATTCAGATCATTTCAAGTATCAGTTTCTTCTGCCAGAATGTCGGTGCAGTGATGAGTAGGTGAAGATTCATCAGTCTCGAGCAGTTGGGTAGTGGGATTGAGGACATCAGGGGGAGTGAAGGTCACTTGTTCAGTCAACAAAATGCTCTGATAATGTGTCATACAATCATTGGTCATCCATCGGTCAGGGGGCTGTCAGGTAATGCTTTCAAGAGCATGGGGTAACACTACAGTTATTTGCTGTCCCAGAGTGAACTTATCAGCATCCTTGACAAGTAGAGCTACAGCAGCAATAGCTTTCAGGCAAGAAAACCAGTCACTGGCAACAGGGCCTAACTTCTTGAATAGGTAAGCCATTGGCCTATTTCAAGGTCCCAAAGTCTGAGTAAGGACTCCTCTGGCGACTCCTGTTCTCTCATCAGATAAGGCCAAGGCTGAGGCCATCAGTAGGGCCTTTTTAATTTATTCAAAGGCTTTCTGGTGATCTGGGGTCCACACAAACACCCCCTTCCTTAGTTAGGGGCTACAACAAGGCAGCTAAGGTCACAAACCCAGGTATCCAGAGTCTGCAGAAGCCAGCAGTGCCCAATATTTCTCTTACTTGCCTCGGTGTAGTTGGTGTGAGGATCTGAGTTACAGTCTTTTTTCTGGAGTCCGTTAGCCACCACTTCTCATCTCAAAGGGTGTATCCCAAATAAGTAACTTCAGTCTGACACAGCTGAGTCTTTTTAGCTGAGGCTCAGTACCCCAACTCACCTAATTGTTAAGCACATTGGTCTTCTGTTGCTCAGGTTCCCTATATAGGTCCTGTCTTTTCTTTCTCTCCTACTACTGCAGCCAAAATTCTAGTCAAATTTCTCTCTTGTTTACGAACCCTCCTTTCTTCTCTTTCTTCTGCCTCCTGCCCCCTCTCTCTCTTTCTTCTCTTCCTTAGTGTCCCGCTTATGAAACACTTTCTCTGCCTCCTTAACCAAATCCAGAAAGGTATAATCCTGCAAACCTTCTAGCCAATGAAACTTTTTCTTAATATCTGATGCTGACTGCCCTATAAAGGCCATAGCCACCACAGCCTGCTGACCCTCAGAGGCTAGGTCAAAGGGAGTATAACGCCAATAAACCTCCATTAAACATTAAAGAAACACAGACGGTGGTTCAACAGGCTCATAAAAAACCTCTCTTACCTTAGCCAAATTGGTGGGGCATCTAGCAGCCCCTTTCAGCCCTGCCACAAGAACCCAAGAGTAGACCTTCAGTGTACTGAAGTCCCAAGCAGTACGGTTAAGGGGAAAGCCAGCATCTATTTCATTTGAAAGATTGGCTGGCTCACTATTTGTTCTGGGGACATTTTTTCGTGCTTCCAACAGGATCCTTTCCCTCTCCTCAGTAAAAAAGAGAACCTGTAAAGCTGCTGACAATCATACCATGTGGGTTGGTGGGAGTACATCAGAGACTCCATCAATCCTGTCAGGCTAGCAGGATTTTCTGAAAAAAGGAGGGTGATTAATTTTCCAGTTATAAATATCAGCAGAGAAAATGGTCAATACTGAAGGGGTTGGAGGTTGGGCGGGTCCACTGGAGTCTGTCTGGACTCTGCATTCTCCAGCAACGTGTACCCGCAGTGAGTCTGCCTCCTGCCACTACAAGGGGTTTGGGGTTTCCCAGCATCAGGGCTTGAGGCTGTGGATAAGGCAGAGGTAGTGGAATAGGCCACTTAGGAGGCTCTCAATCTCAGGATACATTTTAGGAGGAGCTGAAGGCTGAGCTGGAGGCTTCATTTTGGAAGAAGCCTTCACTTTCGATTTATTCTTTGGTGTTTCATGGAAAGCCAGGACTCGGGAGCCTGGCTTTTGCTCACACACCCAGGGTTTGACCCAGGGTGGAGTGATCTGAACCATATCTTGCCACACTGTGATGATGTATGGTTGCTGATCGGGATGGGATCCAGGTCCATCCTGAAAAACAATGGCTTTGATCTCAAAAATGATAGTTAAGTCAAAAGTACCTTCTGGAGGCCTGCTGACATCATGTAGGCCACTGCGAAGAGCAAAAATTCTGCCACAGTCCTTTTTTAACTTCTATTGACAAGTTGTGAGCCCTAGATTTAACTACACTCCAATGGTTGAGAGTCAAGCTAAGGGGGGTCATCACTGTCTGTCCCGTGATAAAACTGTAGACAAAGACACGCAAGATAAAAACTCATGAAACAGAAACCAACAGATCCAGACACAAGCTACCCTTCCATGTCCTCCCATAAACAGACAAAAGAATCAGAAGGTCATGGAGGGAGAAGCTTCTGCTTCAACGGCACAACTCGGTTCTCTGAGTGTAGGAGACCACCAGGCATTCCTGGATCTCCCCACTTCCCAGGGGCGTCCCCCAGGATGGCAGCCTGTGATCCTCCTAGTGCGTCTGCTGATCACAGTCCTCTGGTCCTTATAGCCCGAGAGGACAGCTGCAAAGAGAAAGCACATGGGTCAGTGTTGGGGCCAGCCTGTGGCTCTCATGTCCGGGTTCGAGCCTGGAAGGCAACTTGGAACTGAAAGAAAAGTGGGAGCCTAGCGGGTTGAGAAATAATGGAATCAAGACAAGTAGTCTGCTCAAGGTTCAAATGTTTAATTGCGGACATGCTTTATAAAAGGGGGGGAGGCCCATTCCCACCAATTCATCCTTGGAGCCTGGAACCAGCTGCAGGTGATGATGTGCAGGATAGGGCATAGTCTCCAGAATAGATCCAGGGCCTCTCAGCAGGTAGCAGTATCTTGCAGAGGAACAGAGACAGTGGCTGAACAATAGAGTGATCTAGGGAGGAAGGCTCCACCTTAGATAATCTCCTTAGTGGCAGCAAGGTCAAGTTCTGGCTCAGCCTGCTTCAGGCTTTTGGGAGGCTACATCTCCTCCCTGTTATTAATATTAAAAAAAGTTGGACTGAGGCATAAAATTTATTTATGCTCCATAGTCCTGCCTGGGAATTATGGTGGCAGGCGGCCGGGCCTCTCTTAGGGTCTCATATCCTCTTGAACCATTCAATTCTCTCATAGGAAGTTACATGTAGCTAGTGTTATAATTTACACAAGCATGGCTCTGTGGTGTATTATCAACAGCCACGGACTTTTGGCATGTACCCCTGTCTTAGATTGGTATGATCCGGGATCTGGTTGCCTGTCATTGACTAACCTGCCCTCATAGCACACCTTATTCCCAAATCAGACCAAAGCCACAATATGTACTTAGAATTCTTCTTGATGAAAATTAATAACTGCCACCTGCGTGCTGTTGGGGGTGGGAATGCATGCCCACTGCAGTCAGGCTGAAGGGCTTTGACTGACCTGCTTGAAAAACAAAGTCCAGACAGTGAAAGGCACAGTACAAAAGCTTCTTTTGGGGAAGTCCAGGTACTCCATTCAATTGTAAATCAACAATGATCAGGCCAGACTTAGAGCTCCCGGTGTGGGGGAGGTGGTTTTGAGAATTGCAGAAAGTCTTACAGCTTCCCTGGGAGTGGCGGCTGTGCTCTAATTTAACTTTTTGGCTAAAGAGGATTTTTAGCCATGATCAAGGTTAGAGTCATACTTACTAGAAGATTCAGGATCTGTGTCTAGTTGTCGAACTAATCTCTCAGGCAGCCATCACGCTCCATCTTCTTTTTGTGAAAAAACACAGACATTCCCAGAAAAATCAGAGACTTTTCCCTTTCCCAGATTAGGACCGGGTCTGGACCCTTCCATTCGTTAGTTAATGGGTCCTGCCACTTTACCATGGCATATAAACTAGAAGTAACTGGATGCCAGTGACGATCCACTACAGACTGACCTTTAACATCAGTTTGCAAAAAATTTAGAACAAATAAAGCAAAAGCAAGATGTGACTTTGGTGACCTTGGGGGACATAACTGCCCTTGTTTTTTTTTTTTTAAGATATTATTTATTTATTTTTTAGATTTATTTATTTATTATATGTAAGTACACTGTAGCTGTCTTCAGACACTCCAGAAGAGGGCATCAGACTTCTTTATGGATGGTTATGAGCCACCATGTGGTTCCTGGGATTTGAACTCAGGACCTTGGGAGGAGCAGTCAGAGCTCTTAACCACTGAGCCATCTCGCGTACCCCACCTGTTTTGTTTTTAAAAGCCAATTTTTTAAAGTGCGATGAGCACGTTCAACTATTCCTTGTCCCATGGAGTTATAAGGAATTCCAGTTTTATATTTGATGCCAAACGCTCTACAAAATGAAGTACATTTTTTGCTAGAATAGGATGGACCGTTATCTGTCTTAATAAGTTTAGGCAATCCCATGGCATTAAAAGCTTGTAGGCAATGATCAATTACATTTTTGGAGGCTTCTCAAGTATGCAGAGAAGCAAAAAGAAATCTTGAACAGGTATCAATACAAACATGTATATATTTTAATTTTCTAAATTCTGCATAATGAGTTACATCCATTTGCCAAATATGATTAGGCATAAGACCTCATGGATTAACTAGTCAATGTGGCACTGGAGATAATGTAATACGTTTAGGACATTGTTTTGCAATCATTCTTGCCTGCTCTCTAGTGATCTTATGTCGAAGCCTTAAGGTGTATGGCTAGAGAGATGAAATTTTTCATGATCACATTTGGCCAAAGCAATAGGATCTGACATTAAGGCTTCTCCTATTAGAACTCTATCGATGCAATCATTGTCTTTAGCTAAAGTCTAGGAAGACCAGAATGAAATCATATGTGGCCAATATAGAACGGGTGTTTTCGGGCAAGAATGATGTTTTGCAGTTGTGAAAACAAGGATCCTGCTGGCATATTAAAGTTAAACATACCACAGGTCTCCAATAAGGGTACCGATTGTGCAACATATAAACTATCAGTAAAAATATTAAAAGCCTCTTGTACAAACTGAAAGACATTCAGTATTGCTGTTAATTCTTCTAACTGAGCTGAGACGCCAGGAGTCTTTATGATTACCTGTTGATTATTAATAAGAAATTCAGCTTGCCCTTTAGAGGAGCCATCAGTAAACACCAGAACAGCACTGTGTAAGGGTTGAAAAGAGGTCAAATTAGGAAATATCACCTCATATACCTTTAAAAATTTTATCAACCTATCTTGAGGGTAGTGGCTGTCTATTGTTCTTTTAAATCCTATTTGACCAAGCAACCAATCTGTACTATGCTGTTTCAGCCAAGTGTCTTGACTTACGCTGTAAAGCTGAACAATAATATCTGGCTCTTTGCCAAATAAGTTAATGCCTGCTTCTTTCCAATGATAATCATCTGGGTTACTGCTTCATAATATGGCAAGATATTGCATTTAGGAGAAATCCTCGAATGTATCCACATTAGAGGAGACTTTTGCCATAACATTCCTGTAGGTACATGAATCGTATTAAAAATTAACATTTGTAACAGCAAAGAGTAATCTATATAAGTGACAAATTGCTCTTTAATAGCTTTTTTCACTTGTTGTAAGGCCAGCAATCCTTCTGAGGTTAGGGACCTAGGGGAGCTAGGATCTCTTTTAGAATATCAAAAAAAGGTTTTAACTCCCCTGTAGTGAGTTTTAAATAGGGGCAAAGCCAATTAATATCACCTAACAATTTTTGAAAATCATTCAAAGTCTTTAAGTTGTCTCTGTGAATAACTATCTTCTGGGGAAAAACAGCTTGATCAGTAAGTCTAAAGCCCAAATAATTATAAGGATTTCCTGAGTTTGTATCTTTTCAGGAGCTATGTGTAATCCTTTTTCAGCTAAGGCTTTTTGTAAAACTCTATAACACAAAAGCAAATCCTGGGGTCTTTTCCAGGCAACCCAGGACAATTTCTTAACTGTCCAAAAACAGTCCTTTTAAAGGAACAGTATTTTTTCTTATGAGTAGCACAATAGCACAAGCAATGGCAAGCTTGAGAATTAATAGCACTTGAGGGACGAACAATTTAATGCAATTGTAAGCTCATATATATATATATATATATATATATATATATATATATATATATGGATACAAATTAAGCTTGATTATTTAACATTTTAAAACACCATCTACAGCACACAATTTAATTATCTGTGTTGAAGCAGGGGGAAGCTCAAAATAATATGTGTGTGATCAAATTCACATATACTTTTCTCTCATAAGAGGGCTGATTTTAAACACAGTAAATGGGATGCATGTATGCATGAATTTATAGAAGATACAAAAACATGTATAAAAACAATTTTAACTTATCTTTGGGATAATGATTGTCAATTTTATTTAAAATGATGATATGCAATAGATCAAATATTAATATTCTGTAATAACCAAATTAATTGCTGTTTGGAACAAAAAGCAGACACTTAGTCAGGTTTTTAAGACACAATTTGTTATAGTTATTCCAAAATATATGAATTTATCTTACAATTCTTTGTTAGCATCACAGCAGCCTCAATAGGGTCTGAAACTTTACTTCGAGGTTAAGAAGGATGATTTTACAACAATGTTTTCTGAGCACATTTAGTAACCAATAACTAAAATAGGCAGCTAATATGTAATTACCATTGATTATAATTTATAACAACTATGAAAGCTTTCTTTATTTTCTGCAAGGCCTTTTGTCCTTTGCCAGTTAATTTGTGTCTCTCTTAATAGCACCTGACAAAGGCTTAAGTTTTCCTGTGGTGAGTTTAAGGTGAGATCTTAGCCAATTAGCATCTCCTCGAAGCTTTTGAAAATAAAATTTTGAAGCAAATCAATTTTTCTTTCTTAGATTTTCAGGACCGCAATTTTTAGTATAGCTAAAAACCTAAGTATTAAAAAATACTGCATCTGAATCTTAAGGAATCTACACTGAAGGCAGGGAGAGGTGGGTGAGGTCCCAGGAACTTTCCCAGTCACGGTTTGCAAAACAAAAGAAACTTCTCACAAACCTCCCTGAGGCTACTCCGAGCTGACAAGGGCAAACATTTCTCAGTCTGAGCACTCTGCCAGAGTCCTGGCCCACAGATTAACCTTATTTTGAAGTATCTTTAAAGACCTGTTTTCCTGGGTTCGCTCCTGCCACATGTAGTTTAGAATGACTCTAACACAGAGTTACTAATTTTAAGCTAACTTTCTATTACAAGCAAAAGTCTGCCTGCTCCTTTAAGAGCTGCATTTGCAATCAGCTCCCAGTAGGGCTTTTCCAGTTACACTAGCACTTTTCTAAATTTTTGCATAGCTCTAAACACATACACAAAACAGTAAACAACAGATCGAGACACATGCAACCCTTTCTCATCTTCTATGAGCAGGCAAAAGAATTAGAAGGATAAGCTTCCATTTCATAAACAAAACTTGGTCCCTCTGACCAATCTCTGGAGACTGCCAGATGTCTCTGGCTCTCTCTACTCCCCAGGGCATCCCCTGGGGAGGTAGCATTCTTCCTAGCACATCTGCTGACCACAGTCCTCTGGTCCGTACAGCCCGAAGGGACAGCTACAAATACCAAATATGCATTTCAGAAAACCCCATCGTCTATAAACACCAGAGAAACCAAACTCAGGTGGATCTAAACTCAGACTGCACTATGTTTCAGAGACACAGGACGAAACACAGACAAGAAACCAACACAACGAGCACATGTTCATTTCAGGAAACATAAGACAGACACTCAGAAAAAAGACACCTGCTGGTACACACACAAGAGTGGATTCCCCAATTTTCTCTCTGTCCCTGGGAGAGTTTCAAAATCCACTTTCCTCCCACCTTATGCAGTTTCCAACTGCGGCTATCCGCCTGATTATTAAATCTCTTTTATTAAACCCTTTTATTTCTTTCACCTAAA
Source organism: Mus musculus (assembly GCF_000001635.26). Classification (NCBI taxonomy): domain Eukaryota; kingdom Metazoa; phylum Chordata; class Mammalia; order Rodentia; family Muridae; genus Mus; species Mus musculus. The sequence goes on along the minus strand of NC_000086.7, from coordinate 34,257,058 downwards.
AAAAGCAGCTTCTGGAAGCTGTGGTCGACTGCCTTCCCTTTGAGTTCTTAGTTCCCGATAACTCACTACTGATCCTAAGTGAATCTAGCACGTGGATTTAGCACTGTTCCAGCTTAGCCTGTACCAACCTTCTCCAGTACGAATTTTCTTTAATTCTTTAATTCTTCCATGGAGCTCTAAACCAGCAGTGTTTCTTCCAAATGTCCTCTGCCTATCCCAGGCGCCACATTGGGCACCAAATTGTAGGGGCCGGCCTGGGACTCTCATGTCCGGGTTTGAGCCTTGAAGGCATCTTGGAACTGAAAGAAAAGAGGGAGCCTAGGCGGGTCAAGAAATAATGGAAACAAGAAAACAACTCAGGGTTCAAATGTTTAATGGCAGACACACTTTATAAAAGAGGGGGGAGGCCCATTCCCGCCAATTCATGCTTGGAGCCTGGAACTAGCTGCAGGTGATGACGTGCAGGATAGGGCAAAGTCTCCGGAATAGATCAGGGGGGCTTCTCAGCAGGTAACAGTATCTTGATGAGAAACAGCAACAGTGGCTGAACAATAGAGTGATCTCGGGAGGAAGGCTCCACCCTAGATAATCTCCTTAGTGGCAGCAAGGTCAAGTTCTGGCTCAGCCTGCTTCAGGCTTGTGGGATACTACAAGTAAGAAAACAGATACTCAGAACAGACATGTCGGCCGGCATGCACACATTCAAGAGGGGATCTCCTTACCTCCAAGTCGGTTCTCAAATGAGATGGGTGGTTGCATTTCCTGGCCAATGCACCAAAAGACCCACAAAGTGAGGACTCCCCCACATTCTTACTCAGGAGAGGAGAAACCCCAAATCACTCACAAGAAATGGTCTTGATGCAAACCGCAAGAGAACTTTTTATTTCAGGCACGCTTGGGGCCCACAGTCATACACCACACAGGGGTAGAGGACTGTGGACCCAGGTAGCTGGAAAAGGGGCTATTTAAAGGAAAAAAAAAACACAACCCAAGGGGGTAGGGAGGGTGTTATTGGAAAATGCTGAAAATACCAGTAAAAAATAAAAAGGGTGTTCTAAAAATCACAAGGAGAAACTCCCTGCTTCTCAAGATTGTTCTCAAGATTTTAATCTAACTTTTGTGGTCAGCCAGTTCCTGGAATAGGGTCACTGAATCAGGCTAACCTACATTCTTGGTGATAGGTGGTCTGAATTTTTTCCTGGTCTTTCACTGTGTACTGGTCCAATTGATCCCAAGGCTTATTTACTACTTCAATAGAGAGCTTCTAGATAGATGGGACAGTACCCTCTATTGAACAAGAAGGAAACCCTTCATGGTGGGTGCTCAGGGTTTCATTGCTCTTGGGACTAGGAGTGGCTGGAGTGGCTACTGGCACCTCTTCCTTGGTGCTACAAGGTCAACAGTACCAGAATCTCACGGCCGCCATAAATCTGGACATTGAGAAGATTAAAATCAAAAATAAACAAAAACAAAAACAAAAAAAAAGAAGATTGAAACATCAAATCCTGGTTCAACTCCTCACTGTGGATGAAAACTCTAATCTCCACTCTATTGGGTACCACTTTTATTTTACTGCTTATGCTAACCTTTGGTCCTTGCATTGTTAACAAGCTGATTGCCTTTGTAAAAGAATAAGAACTGGGCAGCTGATGGTTTTAAGGCAACAATATGAATCCCTAGGATCAAGAGAGGAAGAACATTATCTAGCAGAACCTTCGTAATAAGGAGAGCTCCATGTTTGGAGCTCCTATAAGAAAAACAGGGGAATGAAGGGCCCTAAGGGATTTGCCAGTCTTAACACTCCCCTACCTCTACAGCTTCTCTTCCCTCCTGGGATCAAGGCTAGGCCAAGTTCCATTCTTCACCCAGTTCTTGGGAGGAGCTGGAATATTCTTGAGAAAAACTGCAGAATGTACTGACTGATAGTCACCTGACCCTCTGGCAAGTTCCAGGTAGAGTTCAAATGTATGTCATGTTTTGCCCATGCTTGCTTGCCAATAGCTTTAAAGGTCAATATACTTAGCCAATAAGTCCAAACCTTGCTGATGTAACCTGTGCCCCTAAAAAGTATAAAAACTGCTTGTACTAGCCATTTGGGGTCGCTTTCTAGTCACTTGTCTTGGGGAATTAATTGAAGGTCAGTCGATTCCGACCACCAGAAAATAAACCTCTTGCTTTTGCATCAATCTATTGCTCTGCTCTTGGTGTCTCACTTGGGGACATCTCAAAGTAAGTTCCACTGACTGAGGATCGAGTTCTTACAATAGCAGTGTCAGAGGAGGTTTTAAAACAGCCTAGAATTGACTCTGTTGTATATCTAGTAATAGTCACACTTTCGCTGATTAGTAATGAAAAGGAATGTGCTGAACAAGAAAAAATACAAAATGTGCAGTTTGAGACGAAAAAGAACTTTCAGGAAATAGAGCTAAATCCTCAAGGAGATAAGAAGTTTAAAGAAAAAACTGATCCTGGGTGGATCAAAGGACTAGTGACCTCAGGGCAAGACTCCACCCAGCTAAGCTTCCAACTTGTGAAGAGGAATTCTTTTTTTTTTTCCATTTTTTATTAGGTATTTAACTCATTTACATTTCCAATGCTATACCAAAAGTCCCCCATATCCACCCACCCCCACTCCCCTGCCCACCCACTCCCCCTTTTTGGCCCTGGTATTCCCCTGTACTGGGGCATATAAAGTTTGCAAGTCCAATGGGCCTCTCTTTCCAGTGATGGCCGACTAGGCCATCTTTTGATATAGATGCAGCTAGAGTCAAGAGCTCCGGGGTACTGGTTAGCTCATAATGTTGTTCCACCTATAGGGTTGCAGATCCCTTTAGCTCCTTGGCTACTTTCTCTAGCTCCTCCATTGGGAGCCCTATGATCCATCCATTAGCTGACTGTGAGCATCCACTTCTGTGTTTGCTGGGCCCCGGCATAGTCTCACAAGAGACAGCTACATCTGCGTCCTTTCAATAAAATCTTGCTAGTGTATGCAATGGTGTCAGCGTTTGGATGCTGATTATGGGGTGGATCCCTGGCTATGGCAGTCTCTACATGGTCCATCCTTTCATCTCAGCTCCAAACTCCGTCTCTGTAACTCCTTCCATGGGTGTTTTGTTCCCAAATCTAAGGAGGGGCATAGTGTCCACACTTCAGTCTTCATTCTCCTTGAGTTTCATGTGTTTAGCAAATTATATCTTATATCTTGGGTATCCTAGGTTTGGGGCTAATATCCACTTATCAGTGAATACATATTGTGTGAGTTTCTTTGTGAATGTGTTACCTCACTCAGGATGATGCCCTCCAGGTCCATCCATTTGGCTAGGAATTTCATAAATTCATTCTTTTTAATAGCTGAGTAGTACTCCATTGTGTAGATGTACCACATTTTCTGTATCCATTCCTCTGTTGAGGGGCATGTAGGTTCTTTCCAGCTTCTGGCTATTATAAATAAGGCTGCTATGAACATAGTGGAGCATGTGTCCTTCTTACCTGTTGGGGCATCTTCTGGATATATGCCCAGGAGAGGTATTGCTGGATCCTCTGGTAGTACTATCTCCAGTTTTCTGAGGAACCGCCAGACTGATTTCCAGAGTGGTTGTACAAGCCTGCACTCCCACCAACAATGGAGGAGTGTTCCTCTTTCTCCACATCCTCGCCAGCATCTGCTGTCACCTGAATTTTTGATCTTAGCCATTCTGACTGGTGTGAGGTGGAATCTCAGGGTTGTTTTGATTTGCATTTCCCTGATGATTAAGGATGTTGAACATTTTTTCAAGTGCTTCTCTGCCATTCGGTATTCCTCAGGTGAGAATTCTTTGTTCAGTTCTGAGCCCCATTTTTTTTTTCCATTTTTTATTAGGTATTTAGCTCATTTACATTTCCAATGCTATACCAAAAGTCCCCCTTACCCACCCACCCCCACTCCCCTACCCACCCACTCCCCCCCTTTGACCCTGGCGTTCCCCTGTACCGGGGCACACAAAGTCTGCGTGTCCAATGGGCCTCTCTTTCCAGTGATGGCCGACTAGGCCATCTTTTGATACATATGCAGCTAGAGTCAAGAGCTCAGGGGTACTGGTTAGTTCATAATGTTGTTCCACCTATAGGGTTGAAGATCCCTTTAGCTCCTTGGGTACTTTCTCTAGCTCCTCCATTGGGAGCCCTGTGATCCATCCATTAGCTGACTGTGAGCATCCACTTCTGTGTTTGCTAGGCCCCGGCATAGTCTCACAAGAGACAGCTACATCTGGGTCCTTTCGATAAAATCTTGCTAGTATATGCAATGGTGTCAGCGTTTGGATGCTGATTATGGGGTGGATCCCTGGATATGGCAGTCTCTACATGGTCCATCCTTTCATCTCAGCTCCAAACTTTGTTTCTGTAACTCCTTCCATGGGTGTTTTGTTCCCACTTCTAAGGAGGGGCATAGTGTCCACACTTCAGTCTTCATTTTTCTTGAGTTTCATGTGTTTAGGAAATTGTATCTTATATCGTGGGTATCCTAGGTTTTGGGCTAGTATCCACTTATCAGTGAGTACATATTGTGTGAGTTCCTTTGTGATTGTGTTACCTCACTCAGGATGATGCTCTCCAGGTCCATCCATTTGGCTAGGAATTTCATAAATTCATTCTTTTTAATAGCTGAGTAGTACTCCATTGTGTAGATGTACCACATTTTCTGTATCCATTCCTCTGTTGAGGGGCATCTGGGTTCTTTCCAGTTTCTGGCTATTATAAATAAGGCTGCTATGAACATAGTGGAACATGTGTCCTTCTTACCAGTTGGGGCTTCTTCTGGATATATGCCCAGGAGAGGTTTTGCTGGATCCTCCGGTAGTACTATGTCCAATTTTCTGAGGAACCGCCAGACTGATTTCCAGAGTGGTTGTACAAGCCTGCAATTCCACCAACAATGGAGGAGTGTTCCTCTTTCTCCACATCCTCGCCAGCATCTGCTGTCACCTGAATTTTTGATCTTAGCCATTCTCACTGGTGTGAGGTGGAATCTCAGGGTTGTTTTGATTTGCATTTCCCTGATGATTAAGGATGTTGAACATTTTTTCAGGTGCTTCTCTGCCATTCGGTATTCCTCAGGTGAGAATTCTTTGTTCAGTTCTGAGCCCCATTTTTTAAGGGGGTTATTTGATTTTCTGATGTCCACCTTCTTGAGTTCTTTATATATGTTGGATATTAGTCCCCTATCTGATTTAGGATAGGTAAAGATCCTTTCCCAGTCTGTTGGTGGTCTTTTTGTCTTATAGACAGTGTCTTTTGCCTTGCAGAAACTTTGGAGTTTCATTAGGTCCCATTTGTCAATTCTCGATCTTACAGCACAAGCCATTGCTGTTCTGTTCAGGAATTTTTCCCCTGTGCCCATATCTTCAAGGCTTTTCCCCACTTTCTCCTCTATAAGTTTCAGTGTCTCTGGTTTTATGTGAAGTTCCTTGATCCACTTAGATTTGACCTTAGTACAAGGAGATAAGTATGGATCGATTCGCGTTCTTCTACATGATAACAACCAGTTGTGCCAGCACCAATTGTTGAAAATGCTGTCTTTCTTCCACTGGATGGTTTTGGCTCCCTTGTCGAAGATCAAGTGACCATAGGTGTGTGGGTTCATTTCTGGGTCTTCAATTCTATTCCATTGGTCCACTTGTCTGTCTCTATACCAGTACCATGCAGTTTTTATCACAATTGCTCTGTGGTAAAGCTTTAGGTCAGGCATGGTGATTCCACCAGAGGTTCTTTTATCCTTGAGAAGAGTTTTTGCTATCCTCGGTTTTTTGTTATTCCAGATGAATTTGCAAATTGCTCCTTCTAATTCGTTGAAGAATTGAGTTGGAATATTATTGGGGATTGCATTGAATCTGTAGATTGCTTTTGGCAAGATAGCCATTTTTACAATGTTGGTCCTGCCAATCCATGAGCATGGGAGATCTTTCCATCTTCTGAGATCTTCTTTAATTTCTTTCTTCAGGGACTTGAAGTTTTTATCATACAGATCTTTCACTTCCTTCGTTAGAGTCACGCCGAGATATTTTATATTATTTGTGGCTATTGAGAAGGGTGTTGTTTCCCTAATTTCTTTCTCAGCCTGTTTATTCTTTGTGTAGAGAAAGGCCATTGACTTGTTTGAGTTAATTTTATATCCAGCTACTTCACCGAAGCTGTTTATCAGGTTTAGGAGTTCTCTGTTGGAATTTTTAGGGTCACATATATATACTATCATATCATCTGCAAAAAGTGATATTTTGACTTCCTCTTTTCCAATTTGTATCCCCTGATCTCCTTTTGTTGTCGAATTGCTCTGGCTAATACTTCAAGTACTATGTTGAAAAGGTAGGGAGAAAGTGGGCAGCCTTGTCTAGTCCCTGATTTTAGTGGGATTGCTTCCAGCTTCTCTCCATTTACTTTGATGTTGGCTACTGGTTTGCTGTAGATTGCTTTTATCATGTTTAGGTATTGGCCTTGAATTCCTGATCTTTCCAGAACTTTTATCATGAATGGGTGTTGGATCTTGTCAAATGCTTTTTCTGCATCTAACGAGATGATCATGTGGTTTTTGTCTTTGAGTTTGTTTATATAATGGATTACATTGATGGATTTTTGTATATTAAACCATCCCTGCATCCCTGGAATAAAACCTACTTGGTCAGGATGGATGATTGCTTTAATGTGTTCTTGGATTCGGTTAGCGAGAATTTTATTAAGGATTTTTGCATCGATGTTCATAAGAGAAATTGGTCTGAAGTTCTCTATCTTTGTTGGATCTTTCTGTGGTTTAGGTATCAGAGTAATAGTGGCTTCATAAAATGAGTTGGGTAGAATACCTTCTACTTCTATCTTGTGAAAAAGTTTGTGCAGAACTGGAGTTAGATCTTCTTTGAAGGTCTGATAGAACTCTGCACTAAACCCGTCTGGTCCTGGGCTTTTTATGGCTGGGAGACTATTAATAACTGCTTCTATTTCTTTAGGGGATATGGGACTGTTTAGAAGGTCAACTTGATCCTGATTCAACTTTGGTACCTGGTATCTGTCCAGAAATTTGTCCATTTCGTCCAGGTTTTCCATTTTTGTTGAGTATAGCCTTTTGTAGAAGGATCTGATGGTGTTTTGGATTTCTTCAGGATCTGTTGTTATGTCTCCCTTTTCATTTCTGATTTTGTTAATTAGGATTTTGTCCCTGTGCCCTTTAGTGAGTCTAGCTAAGGGTTTATCTATCTTGTTGATTTTCTCAAAGAACCAACTCCTCGTTTGGTTAATTCTTTGAATAGTTCTTCTTGTTTCCACTTGGTTGATTTCACCCCTGAGTTTGATTATTTCCTGCCGTCTACTCCTCTTGGGTGAATTTGCTTCCTTTTTTTCTAGAGCTTTTAGATGTGTTGTCAAGCTGCTAGTATGTGCTCTCTCCCGTTTTTTCTTGAAGGCACTCATAGCTATGAGTTTCCCTCTTAGAAATGCTTTCATTGTGTCCCAAAGGTTTGGGTACGTTGTGGCTTCATTTTCATTAAACTCTAAAAAGTCTTTAATTTCTTTCTTTATTCCTTCCTTGACCAAGGTATCATTGAGAAGAGTGTTGTTCAGTTTCCACGTGAATGTTGGCTTTCCATTATTTATGTTGTTATTGAAGATCAGCCTTAGTGCATGGTGATCTGATAGGATGCATGGGACAATTTCAATATTTTTGAATCTGTTGAGGCCTGATTTGTGACCTATTATGTGGTCAATTTTGGAGAAGGTACCATGAGGTGCTGAGAAGAAGGTATATCCTTTTGTTTTAGGGAAAAATGTTCTGTAGATATCTGTCAGATCCATTTGTTTCATCACTTCTGTTAGTTTCAGTGTGTCCCTGTTTAGTTTCTGTTTCCATGATCTGTCCATTGGTGAAAGTGGTGTGTTGAAGTCTCCCACTATTATTGTGTGAGGCGCAATGTGTGCTTTGAGCTTTACTAAAGTTTCTTTAGTGAATGTGGCTGCTCTTGTATTTGGAGCATAGATATTCAGAATTGAGAGTTCCTCTTGGAGGATTTTACCTTTGATGAGAATGAAGTGTCCCTCCTTGTCTTTTTTGATGACTTTGGGTTGGAAGTCAATCTTATCAGATATTAGGATGGCTACTCCTGCTTGTTTCTTCATACCATTTGCTTGGAAAATTGTTTTCCAGCCTTTCATTCTGAGGTAGTGTCTATCTTTTTCTCTGAGATGAGTTTCCTGTAAGCAGCAAAATGTTGGGTCTTGTTTGTGTAGCCAGTTTGTTAGTCTATGTCTTTTTATTGGCGAGTTGAGACCATTGATGTTAAGAGATATTAAGGAAAAGTAATTGTTGCTTCCTGTTATTTTAGTTGTTAAAGGTGGCATTCTGTTCTTGTGGCTGTCTTCTTTTAGGTTTGTTGAGGGATTACCTTCTTGTTTTTTCTAGGGCGTTGTTCCCGTTCTTGTATTGTTTTTTTTCTGTTATTATCCTTTGAAGGGCTGGATTCGTGGAGAGATAATGCGTGAATTTGGTTTTGTCGTGGAATACTTTGGTTTCTCCCTCTATGATAATTGAGAGTTTGGCTGGGTATAGTAGCCTGGGCTGCAGTTTGTGTTCTCTTAGTGTCTGTATAACATCTGTCCAGGCTCTTCTGGCTTTCATAGTCTCTGGTGAAAAATCTGGTGTAATTCTGATAGGCTTGCCTTTATATGTTACTTGACCTTTTTCCCTTACTGCTTTTAGTATTCTATCTTTATTTAGTGCATTTGATGTTCTGATTATTATGTGTCGGGAGGAATTTCTTTTCTGGTCCAGTCTATTTGGAGTTCTGTAGGCTTCTTGTATGTTCATATGCATCTCATTCTTTAGATTTGGGAAGTTTTCTTCAATAATTTTGTTGAAGATGTTTGCTGGACCTTTGAGTTGAAAATCTTCATTCTCATCCACTCCTATTATCCGTACGTTTGGTCTTCTTATTGTGTCCTGGATTTCCTGGATATTTTGAGTTAGGATCTTTTTGCATTTTCCATTTTCTTTGATTGTTGTGCCGATGTTCTCTATGGAATCTTCTGCACCTGAGATTCTCTCTTCCATCTCTTGTATTCTGTTGCTGATGCTCAAATCTATGGTTCCAGATTTCTTTCCTAGGGTTTCTATCTCTAGTGTTGCCTCGCTTTGAGTTTTCTTTATTGTGTCTACTTCCCTTTTTAGGTCTAGTATGGTTTTGTTCATTTCCATCACCTGTTTGTATGTTTTTTCCTCTTTTTCTGTAAGGACTTCTACCTGTTTGATTGTGTTTTCCTGTTTTTCTTTAAGGACTTGTAACTCTTTAGCAGTGTTCTCCTGTATTTCTTTAAGTGATTTATTAAAGTCCTTCTTGATGTCCTCTACCATCATCATGAGATATGCTTTTAAATCTAGGTCTAGGTTCTCAGGTGTGTTGGGGTTCCCTGGACTGGGCGAAGTGGGTGTGCTGGGTTCTGGTGATGGTGAGTGGTCTTGGTTCCTGTTAGTAAGATTCCTCCGTTTACCTTTCGCCATCTGGTAATCTCTGGAGTTAGTAGTTATAGTTGACTCTGTTTAGAGATTGTTCTTCTGGTGATTCTGTTACCGTCTATCAGCAGACCTGGGAGACAGATTCTCTCCTCTGAGTTTCAGTGCTCAGAGCACTCTCTGCTGGCAAGCTCTCTTACAGGGAAGGTGCGCAGATATCTTGTATTTGGACCTCCTCCTGTTCAGACTAATTTCCTAAGTTCGGCGGGTCCCGGACCAAGATGGCGACCGCTGCTGCTGTGGCTTAGGCCGCCTCCCCAGCCGGGTGGGCACCTGTCCTGAGCCCCATTTTTTAATGGGGTTATTTGATTTTCTGAAGTCCACCTTCTTGAGGGGAAAAATTCCTGAACAGAACAGCAATGGCTTGTGCTGTAAGATCGAGAATCAACAAATGGGACCTAATGAAACTCCAAAGTTTCTGCAAGGCAAAAGACACCGTCAATAAGACAAAAAGACCACCAACAGATTGGGAAAGGATCTTTACCTATCCTAAATCAGATAGGGGACTAATATCCAACATATATGAAGAGGAATTCTTAAGTAGTAAAATCTGATGTAGATGTGATATAAAGAGGAGGCCATGTTCCAGTGTAAGACTCTGTTGAGCCTTAGCTTACTGGGGACTCACTGAATGAACAATGCAAAGCTGGAAATCAATGCAAAAAGCAAGAGAAATGTATTTTTCCAACATGTTGGGGTCGCCTTGCACATGGAGAGAGAGAACAACCATGTGCAGCCCATCCATTTTTCCTTTATAAAGTTCTCCAGGCAGCAGCCATTAGGCAAAATGTGATTGGTATGAAACACATTCGTAGATTTTGGTTCCTGGTCTAGCCTTTCCATTCTAAAGCAGTTAGAAGCTGACACATTTAAAGTGATTTTAAGAACGGGAGAAAGGAAATGTTACTGTAAATATCCCTGACCCTGCCCTATGACACACTAATCAGTTTGCTGTACTGGACAAAATAGGACAGGTCATCACTATGCTTGGTTTCTAGTGATCTGTATCAACAATGATTTCCAATGCAATTTCTGCCCTGGATGCAGCTAGGTCAAAACCCATATCCAGGCCAGAAATCGCAACAGAAATCAAGGTCATCTACACATGTGTGTTATACCATATTAAAATTGTGAATGTGAAAGAATAGTCACACATTAAGCTGATCCAATTCTCTGAAGATTTTCGTAACTCCCCAAAAGGACACACAGCACTAGAAATGTTATATGTAGAATGGCAGTTTGAAAATGATACATTTGGGGATCCTTCCAGTCGAAGCCAATGCAGGGCCACCTTGGATTCAAGCTTGGCGAAAATTCCCAAGGTCCCAAAGGACTCTCCATTCCCCAGGCACCCTAGCATGCCCAGGATCTTAGGATCACTGGTGAGTGGAATGCAACGTCTGTTTCAACACAATTGGGAGTGCCTGGAGCCAACAGGAGCAGGGACACAGGAGCCCCCCTCTCCCCCAACCAGTGGTTCGAGTTCCTTCTGGAAAGCTCTGGACTACATTGGTTTGGAACTCAGCAGTCAGCTCCATGGTCCCCAGAGGAGATACCACTTCCAGGCACTCTAACAAACCCAGGATTGTAGGACCCCAGGATCCCAGGGGCTTGGTCACACCAGGATCTCAGAGGAATCTTGACTGCCAAGAAATTTGACACACCCAGAATCTCGGGATCAAAGGATCCCGGAATGACAGGATCACAAAGAAAGCTGGCATCTGACGAGTTCTGACTCTACCAGGATTACAGGAAGGACAGGCTCCAATCAGATATACCAAGGGCAGGAAGCACGTGACAAAATCAGATGGCTGGAGACAAGTGTAATAAAAGAAGCAACAGAAAACAAGGTTACTTGGCATTGTCACAACCCAACTCTCCCACCATAGCAAGTGATGGATACACCATCACACCAGAAAAGCAAGATATGGATCTAAAGTCACTTCTCATGATGATGATGGAGGACTATAAAAAGGACATAACTCCTTTAAAGAAATACAGGAGAACACAGGTAAACAGGTAAACAGGTAGAAACCCTTAAGGAGGAAACACAAAAATGCCTTAAAGAATTACAGGAAAACACATACAAAAAGGTGAAAGAATTGAACAAAACCATCCAGCATCTAAAAGTGGAAGTAGAAACAATAAAGAAATCACAAAGGGAGACAACTCTGGAGATGGAAAATCTAGGAAAAAAGTCAGGATCCATAGATGCAAGCATCAGAAACAGAATGTAATTGATAGAAGAGTAAATCTTAGGTCCAGAAGATACTATAGAAAACATTGACACAACAATCAAAGAAAATGCGAAATGCAAAAATATCCTAACCCAAAACATCCAGGAAATCCAGGACACAATGAGAAAACCAAACCTAAAGATAATAGGTATAGACTAGTAGGAAGATTTTCAACATAAAGGGTCAGTAAATATCTTCAATAAAATTATAGAAGAAAATTTCCCCAACCTAAAGAAAGAAATGTCCATGAACATACAAGAAGCCTACAGAACTCCAAATAGATTGGACCAGAAATGAAATTCCTCTTCTCACATAAAAATCAAAACACAAAGTACACAAAACAAAGAAAGAATATTAAAAGCAGTAAGGGGAAAAGGTCAAGTAATATATAAAGAAAGACCTATCAGAATTGCATCTGATTCCCCCCCCTGCCCCCAGAGACAATGAAAGCGAGAAGATCCTGGACAGATGTCATACAGAACCTACGAGAACACAAATGCCAGCCCAGGCTACTATACCCAGCAAAACTCTCAATTACCATAGTTGGACCAAGATATTGCATGACAAAATAAAATGCATGCAATATCTTTCCACAAATCCAGCCCTGCAAAGGATAATAAAGGAAAAACTCCTACACAAGGAGGGAAACTACACCTTAGAAAAAGCAAGAAAGTAATCTTTCAACAAACCTAAAAGAAGATAACCACATGAATAGAACTCCAACTCTAACAACAACAACAACAACAAAACAGGAAAAATCAATGCTTCTTCCTTAATATCTCTTAAGATCAATGAACTCAATTCCCCAGAAAAAAGACATAGACTAAGAGACTGGTTAGGTAAAAAGGACCCAATATTTTGCTGCATACAGGAAACCTGCCTCAGTGACAATGACAGACACCACCTCAGAATAAAAGGCTAGAAAACAATTTTCCAAGCAAAAGGTCTGTCAGTTATGGTTTTACTGCTGTGAATGGACACCATGACCAAGACAAGTCTTATAAAAAAACAACATTTACTTGGGGCTGGATTACAGGTTCAGAAGTTCAGTCAATTATCATCATGGTGGGACCATGGCAGTGTCCAGGCAGGCATGGCACAGGCAAAGCTGAGAGTTCTATGTCTTCATCCAAAAGCTGCTAGTGTAAGACTGACTTCCAGGTAACTAGGGTGAGGATCTTATACCCACACCCAAAGTGACACACGTACTCCAACCAGGTCATACCTATTCCAAAAAGGCCACACGTCTAAATGGTGCCACTTCCTGGTCCAAGAACATTCAAACCATCACATAGTCGAAAGAAACAAGCTGGAGTAGCCATTCTAATATCGAATAAAATCAACCTAAAGTTATCCAAAATGATAAGGAGGAAAACTTCATACTCATCAAAGGTAAAATTTATGAAGATGAACTCTCAATTGTCAACATCTATGCTCCATAAAGCTCAAAACACACATAGCACCAAACACAATAATAATGGGAGATTTCAACACCTCACTCTCATCAATGGACAGATCCTGGAAACAGAAACTGAACAGAGATAGAGTGAAACTAACAGAAGTTATGAAACAAATGGATTTATCATATATCTATAGAACATTTTTTTCCTAAAACAAAAGGATATACTTTCTTCTCAGCACTTCATGTAACATTCTCTACAAAATTGACCATATAATAGGTCACAAAAAGGGCCTCAACAGATATAAGAAGATTGAAATAATTCCATGCATCCTATCAGATCACCATGGACTAAGGCTGATCTTCAAAAACAACATAAATAATAGAAAGCCCACATACACGTGGAAACTGAACAACACTGTAATCAATGATAACTTGGCCAAAGAAGAAATAAAGAAATTAAAGACTTTCTAGAGTTTACTGAAAATGAAGACACAACAAAGATAAAATTTATGAAGATGAACATACCCAAACTTATGGGATACCTTGAAAGCTGTCCTAAGAAGAAAACTAATAGCTCTGAGTACCTCCAAAAAGAAACTAGAGAGAGCATACAATAGTGGCTTGACATCACACCTGAAAGCTCTAGAACAAAAAGAAGCAAATTCACCCAAGAGGAGTAAACAGCAGGAAATAAACACATTCAGGGCTGAAATCAACCAAGTGTAAACAAAAAGAACTATAGAAAGAATCACCCAAACCAAGAGCTGTGTTTTTTTTTTTTTTTTGAGAAAATTAACAAAATAGACAAACCTTTAGCCAGACTAAATAGAAGGCACGGAGATAGCATCTTAGTTAACAAAATCAGAAATGAAAGGGGAGACATAACAAAAGAACCAGAGGAAATCTAAAAAATCATTAGACCCTACTATAAAAGCCTATATTCAACAAAACTGGAAAACCTGCATGAAATGGACACTTTTCCAGACAGATAACAGGTACCAAAGTTAAATCAGGATCAGATTAATGATTTATACAGTCCCATATACCCTAAAGAAATAGAAACTGTCATTAATGGTCTCCCAACCAAAAAAAGCCCAGGACCTGATTGGATTAATGGAGAGTTCTATCAAAAATTCAAAGAAGACCTAATACCATTATTCCTCAAACTGTTCCACAAAATAGAAACCGAAGGTACTCTACCCAATTCGTTCTATGAAGCCACAATTACTCTAATACCTAAACCACACAAAGACCCCCAAAATGAATGGGAACTTCAGACCAATTTCCCTTATGAATATTAATGAAAAATACTCAATAAAATTCTCACTGTCCAAATCAAAGAACACATCAAAATTATCATTCATCATGATCAAGTAGGCTTCTTCCCAGGGAAGCAGGGATGGTTCAATATACCGAAATCCATGAACGTAATTCAATATATAAACAAACTCAAAGACAAAAACTACATGATCATCTCATTAGATACTGAGAAAGCATTTGACAAAATCCAATACCCATTCATGATAATTGTCTTGGAAAGATTAGGAATTCAAGGCCCATACCTAAACATTGTAAAAGCAATATACAGCAAACCAGTTGCCAACATCAAACTAAATGGAGAGAAACTTGAAGCAATCCCACTAAAATCAGGAACTTGGCAAGGCTGCCCACTCTCTCCCTACCTATTCAGTATAGTGCTTGAAGTCCTAGCCAGAGCAATTAAACAACAAAAGGAGATCAAAGGGATACAAATTGGAAAGGAAGACTTCAAAGTAACACAATTTGCAGATGATATTGTAGTGTACTTAAGAGACTTTAAACATTTCACCTAAAACTCCTAAACCTGATAAACAATTTCAGCAAAGTGGCTGTATATAAGATTATTTTAAACAAATCAGTGACCTTCCTCTACACAAACGATAAACAGGCTGAGAAAGAAATTAGGGAAACAGCACTTTTCACAATCATTAAAAATAATATAAAATATCTTGGTGTGAATCTAAGCAAGTGAAAGATCTATATGATAGAACTTCAAGTCTCTAAAGAAAGAAATTGGAGAAGGTCTCTGAAGATGGAAAGATCTCCCATGCTCATGGATTGGAAGGATTAATATATTCCAAATGGCTATCTTGCCGTAAGTAATCTACAGAATCAATGCAATTCCCATCAAAATTCTAACTTCATTCTTCAAAGAGCTTGAAAGGGCCATTTAACCCAACTTCCTTCCCAGGATTGCAAGCTGGTACAACCACTCTGGAAATCAGTCTGGTGTTTCCTCAGAAAATTGGACATAGTACTACTGGAAGATCCAGCAATACCTCTCCCGGGCATATACACAGAAGATGTTCCAACTGGTAATAAGAACACATGGTCCACTATGTTCATAGCAGCCTTTTTAATACTAGCCAGAAGCTGGAAAGAACCCAGATGTCCCTCAATAGAGGAATGGATACAGAAAATTTGGTACATTTACACAATGGAGTACTACTCAGCTATTAAAAAGAATGAATTTATGAAATTCCTAGGCAAATGGATGGATCTGGAGGCTATCATCCTGAGTGATGTAACCCAATCACAAAATAACACACATGATATGCACTCACTGAGGGTGGATATTAGCCCAGAAACTTAGAATACCCAAAATACAATTTGTAAAACACATGAAAATCAAAAAGGAAGATTGAAGTGAGAATACTTCATTCCTTCTTAGAATAGGGAACAAAATACCCATGGAAGGAATTGCAGAGACAAAATTCAGAGCAGAGCTTGAAGGAATTTCCATCCAGAGACTGCCCACTTGGGGATCCACCCCATAAACAACCACCGAACCCAGTCACTAGGCAGATGCCAACAAGAGCCTGCTGACAGGACCCTGATACAGCTCTCTCCTGCAAAACTTTGCCAGTGTATGGCAAATACAGACGTGGATGATCATTAATTAAACAAATCACAAGGTCCCCAATGAAGGTGCCAGATAAATACCCAGTGAGCTGAAGGGGACTAACGCCCCATAGAGGAATATCAATATGAATTAACCAGTAACCCCAGAGCTCCTTGGAGCTATACTACCAATCAAAGAAATCACATGGTAGAACTTGTGGCTCTAGCTATATATGTAGCAGAGGATGGCCTACTTGGTCATCAATGGGAGGAGAGGCCCTTGGTCTTGTTAAGGCTTTATGCCCCAATATAGGGGAATTCTAGGACCAGGAATGGGAGTGGTTGGGTTGGGGAGCCGAGGGACTGGGGAGGGGATAGGGGATTTTCACTGCGGAAACTAGGAAAGGGAATAACATTTAAAATGTAAATTAAAAATGTCTAATAAAAAATTAAAAAAGAAAGACACATTCACAGGCACAATGCATACCATACTCAACAGAAACACACATTTACATTATCACTTGCATCACTGCACTCTACAAATAAAACACAATCACAAGCCCAATTGGTACCGCACTCTAGAGAAACACATTAAAATATCCACTGTGGTCCTGCTCTATACAGAAACATACATTCTCATGCACATTACCTAAATAGTGCCTGCTTGTTTTTTTGCCAAATATATCGAACAATAAATATTCCATTTGGGGGAGAGAACCCTCCTTAAATGGTTTTACTTAAATTTCATAGAAATCATCATCATACAACATCTAATATTATTTCCAGGATTACAGACTACATACTGCAAAATATACATAAACAGAAAGTACAGAAATATGAACCTCAAACACATGAATGTGTGAGAAACTAACAGAAATTGGTTACAAATTGAAATAAGAATGACAGTGAATTAAAAGTAAAACAAGGCAGAATTTCTTCAAAACCAAGTATTCAAGTATAAAATATGCATGCATGCTGTTTTAAAGAAACTTGTAACAGGTATATTTATCATTATGTTATACAAAGAATTATTCCTGTGCCTAATGTAAGTAAAATTAGCTGTACGTTTGGGATAGATATATATATATCCCAAACGTATGTGTGTGTATATATATATAGATATACATGAATATTATTTATATATTATATGTAAATTATAAAATATATGTACAATCAGACAAAAATCATTACTAGTGTATATTAATACCTTTATTTTTATGAAGGTGAACATACTGTGTATGTAAAATGACCTATTACCAAAATGTACTTATGGCAAAAATTTGTGATCTTTGTGTTTATATGTAAATTTGACCATGTAAGCTAGGAACACAGTATAGAATGGGCACTCTATGGTTAGTGGTGAAGATTTTTATTGTAGGTAAGAGAACACCCAGAGACATCTGGAAGCATCCAGAACAGTGAGAAAAATAAATGGACATAGGGCAGGAAAAGCAGGATATGGAGCAGTTATATTAGTTATAAGGTAGAAGAGAAGCTGAGGAGTAAAAGCCATGACCTGGACCAGCCTGAGATTTTAGAGTAGAGGAGGGAGTGAGACAGAACAGGATCCTAGCCCTAGCTTTGAGACCTTTAACAAGTGTGAATAGGAACTTAAATAACCTGGAGGACAGCATGGACTTTGATATGGGATCACAGGTATCTGCCATTTGGAAAAGGAAGGAACTCCTTTTGGCTGCCAAACAAGTTTCTCTAGTTCTTGAGGAACTCTGACTTAATCTAACTACCAGCAATCATACAATATAGTTCAGTTTAAGACTACCTTAGATTCAAGTTGGGACCAAGTGGCCCTGTGTTTGAGGGGAAAATGGGGTGCCCTCTAACTATTTGAGAAAAAAATTCATAGAATTTCAGAAGCAATGTGCCTGAAGCAAGAAAAAAAGAACTGAGGAACTAAACAGGATGAAGAAGCCACGAGAAGACTTACCAAAAAAGAATACTGAAAGTAAAAATGTGAGAAAGACTCCAGGCATAAAACAAACCTACCAACAAAATCAATCTAAACCAACCAACCAACCAAACAAACAAACAAACAAACAAAAACCTAAAACGACACCGGGCAGTGAAGAAACCAGGAAACAATAAAGCTAGGATAACATAAACCAGAGGGCACACTAATAAATACACAGAAAGAAAAATGAGCAGCAGGCTTCCACAGAATCTGCAGGTGGCAGGGGTGTTGTGTGAGCTAGACAGAAGGAAGCACGACCCCACCAGCAGCATCAGGACAAGCACAAGCCCACCAGCAGCACCAGGACAAGCGCGAGCCCACCAGCAGCACCAGGAAACCAGCAACGGTCACTTCAACTGCTCTGCCACCTGCTCACACAACTCTTGATGGTGAGCTCTCCATGGGCTGGACTCCTTCACCTCACCTAGGGCTTTTAGCAGAAGTGGCCAAAAAGTGTCTGGAGACCCCTCTGGCAGCAACTATCTCTGGCAGCAGGACACCAGAAAGGGTAGGATAAAAGGTGGGCTTCCTGGAGCGGTGGGGGGTAGGGGGGAGGATGGGACGGAGCCCCGCAGGAGAAACTAAGTAGCAGTGGAAACAGGAGCCCAGGGGAAGACAAAGGGAGGGGGGATCTGCAGTGAGCAGCAGGAACTGGGATGTCCTTCAGAGCCAGACTGAGGTTCTGGAAAGAGCAAGGTGGAGCCTGGAGGTAGGTACCTGGAAGCAGCCAGGGAAAGCAGAGAGGACTGGGGACAGCAGGCAGGGGAGCTCAAGACACTAAAGTGGAGGGAGGAGAGGCAATTTACAGCTCTTCTGGACTTCCAAACAGATTTGCAACTATCCTATGGGGGCAGGGCTCTAGACTCAGCAGAGCACCTAGTCTCTGCGAACAGAACAGCCAGTCACTGAGGAGAGACTCTTGTTCCCCTGTTGGGGGATTCCTGATTCTATTGGACACCAGCCACCCCTTCCCCCACTCTCTAGTACTTCCTTCACAGGGGCCTTAGGGAATCCCAGAGACAGCACCACACAACCAGGTGCCAGGGCAGGTTTCAAGCTTCATCCTCAGGTTCCTGGCACCAGCAGTTAGGGACCAGCAAAAAGCATTGAAGCAATCACTGGGAAGAGTTCATCATTTACCCCCATAGTCAACTGTCTCTCCCCTTTCACACTGCAGCCTTGGAGCCCCCCAGGACCCAGGAAGCAGAAGGGCAGCAAAGCTGCATAACAGGACATGGAAAGTTCAAAGCTGACCAAGAAAAGAGCTGGTCGGAAGAGGCAGAGGAGCAGATCTCCAGCCCTGCTCAAAAGGAACATCGTGGGCTGCAGAATTTCTCATAAGTGGAAAGAAGGAGATGAGTCTATCACACAGTGGAATGGAACTGTGCTGGATCAGGTGCCAGTAAACCCTTCCCTGTACCTGGTTAAATATGATGGGATTGACTCTGTGCATGCTCTGGAACTTTACAAAGATAAGAGGGTATTGTCCCTAAAAGTTATCGCCAAGAGGGTGGTATCTTCCGGAGTCACTGATTCCAGCTTTGTTGATGCCATAGTGGGCAAAGAAGTTAATCATCTATTTGAGGGTGAGCATGGCTCTAAGGAAGAGTGGAGGGGGATGATCCGGAGCCAAGTGCCTATCTTGGATAACAGCTTTTATATTACTTATGAGAGATATCCCATATTATACACGTACCAGCTTCTGGATGACTTTAAAGAGGGTGACCTACAAATCATGGAGGGAATCAGTGACCCCCCTTCTTTAGACATCGACCTGGAGCTTGTGGATGGCCTGATAGGAAAACACGTGGAAAACACAAATGATGACGGTTCCAAGAGGGATGGCCTGATCATTTACCAGATTGAAACAAAACCTAGAGTGTACCTCATCAAGTATGAAGATGATGTCCATATACATGTCACTCACTTGGAGAAAGAGTTCTAATTATTTATCACGGCATTGTCACAAATGTAGAAATAAAGTTAATTTCTTTGGAAATAAAGTTGAAGTTGT
The DNA here is from genome assembly GCF_000001635.26 of Mus musculus. Classification (NCBI taxonomy): domain Eukaryota; kingdom Metazoa; phylum Chordata; class Mammalia; order Rodentia; family Muridae; genus Mus; species Mus musculus. The sequence goes on along the minus strand of NC_000086.7, from coordinate 34,237,030 downwards.
AATTTCCAGATGGGCTCAGGTTGCTGTTCTTGAGTGTGTCCTGGGCTCAATGCAGGCATACCAGTTGTCTTGAAGAATGCGGGCTTCTGTGGGTATGGCATGCTGTCTGAAGCACTCTGCTGGGTGTGTTTGGTGAGTGGAAAATGGACGGATGGAGCAGCTGTCAATTCAGCCTGTGAGAAAAGTGAGCTAGTATCATAAGCAGTCATCTAAAAATGGACTGGGACTTATCTGGTCTGGTCTTGGTGGGGGAGAGGAGAAGGAACTGGAGATGGGTGGTGGAGGAGGGGGCAGAAGGATATGACTGCCCAAAGAGAGGTGGATTGAAGCCAAAGAGAGAGGGGTGGCAGAGAGAGGCTCCCTGGAAGAGGAACAGAGTGAAGAAAGAAACATAGATTGGGAAGAGGTGTGGAAGCAGGGTGAGGCATGGTGGCACCTTCTGCCTTTCAGGAAAACTAAGGAATTCAGGAAGAAGGATACACACAGCAGTGTAAAGAGGTATACAGCAAGGGTGGGCAGGGTGAGACAATCAGAGAGGACCCTGAGGAGAGGCTCAAGGACCTGGGAGTCCAGAAGAACCGATGCATACCTAGTGATGGAGACATTAAAGGGGTAACCCTGGGAGAAGCAATTCCAAGAAGAAAGGCTGTCTCTGGGTGGTGAGAGATAAAGGTAGCATGGTGGGTAGGTGTGTGGGGTGGAGGAGCACGAAGGCCCAGGGAAAAAATGGCCTTATGAGGGCATGCAGGTGCACTGAAGGGACACTAAAGGCCATTTCAACAGGGACTACTTGGACAGATTCAACCACAAATCACCATTGCATATATCTCAGGCCTTTCTTTTTTCAGAGTCTGTGATAGCCAGCAGCCTGAAAAAGCTAGTAAGAGTTCCTAGCTTGCTCTGGGCAAAGGACAAGTATTTTTTCTGGGAAATGGTCCCTTACTGGATCCAGGAATAGCAGTCTTGTCACTGTCCTTTTGCTGCTGGAATTGCCCTTGCCTTCCTGGGGGGGGGGGTCTGCTGATTGTGCCTCAAGTCTCCATGATATAGAGAGAACTTGCCTGTTCATGTTCTGTCACAGCTGCCTGAAGCCACAGGTGGCTCCATTCATTGCCCAGGCAAAGGGAAGCTGACCTTTCTGATTAGATGCCCTACAAAACCTATAGCTCCTGACACCTTCTAGGTACCATTTATTCAAACAAGATTTCCCTTTCTTCTAAAACTGTGAGCTAACCCTGAAGGAAATGTGTGTACCTCTCTGAAATGGAAACTTATGGGTTCTTTGGACAGTCAGTTGTGTTGCATGGTGTTTGTCTAAGGCAAACAAATGAAAGAACATTTTACTGAAGCTGACACAGGTGAAAGGATGTTCTCCTAAACAAGCACGTGAAAGGATGATGTGTGATGAGGGGCTCTTCACTAATGAAATATGTGTGTTGGTCTGCCTTACATTTTGTAGTTAGACTTTGTTTGTTGGGACCCTATGGGGAGAAACTCACTGGAGAACTTCTGGTGGTGTCCTTTGGCTTCTTACCACCTCTGAGGACTCCAACTGATGGTCACAGTTATGTCAGCTGAGGGAGACTCATGCTGAGACAAGAAACATGCTGTGGCAAGGCCCATAGACATGTGATGTTTGAAGGAATTATAAGAAGGGCTAGATGGACAGGGAAGGTGGCTGAGCTTGGCTTACTTACATAGCTAAACACTTCTTGATCTTGTGACTTTGCTGATGGTATTTTCTTGAGAGAGGCACAGTGGGGAACTTTCCTTGGGTTTCTCTTGGTCCTGGTCCCTCTTGCTGACTCAAGCCAAGGCTGAGGCCTGGCTCTCTCTGCTAGTTCGTGTCACTGATACTGATTCAGGTTTGCTAGCCCAACTCTATAGAACAGGACTGCTGGTTTATCCATGAAGTGTTTGGGAGTAGACTGAGGTGCAGTTGCTGACTTGTTAACTGAACTACTGATTTCCAGAAAATATAGATGGAAGTTGCTCCAAAGAACTACTCTTAAACAGGTGCTCTTCCCCTGTATCCTTTCTTTTCTGCTACCTCTGGTGGGTTATGGGCTAAAAGGGAGATTAAAGTATTTATTAACCATGATTAAAAGCAGCCTCTTAAAAAATCAAAGTTATACCCCTCTTTAGGGAAGGGTTTTATAAATACAAAAGGGCTATGGCTGTGAACCGTTGACTTGTCCAACTAATTTTTTTGACTGTATACTGCTGATTGGAAACGTTTGCTTCCTGGGAAGAAGACTTGTCAATGCCAGCCAAGTGCTTCAGTGCTCTGCCATATATATATTCATGTAGAGTCCAGGGCATGAGTCTCTGTCCTCATGCTTTCTTTGTTTTCCTTTCCCATGCTTCTAAAGCCTCTCTGAGAATTGTGAGTGTGTCCTCTTTCCTCCTTTAGCAAACTTTGTTATTGCCTCACAAAAGAAGAATGTTTCTTGTTCCTGCTGCTGAGTTCTTCCCAAAGACACACATGGAAGAAGCAAGGTCTTCCAGACATTGAAAGAAGGTGTCAAATCTTGTTGATGCTCACTGCCTACGAAGCATTGACTCAATAAGTTCATTGCATCAAAAATGACAAAAGACCAGCACACCTCACCAGGGCAGCTGTAGTCTTCTTTTCTATATCATGTGTTTTTGCTAAACCAACACCAGCAGTTCCTCTTTCACAGACCCATTTCTGCTAGCTTAGATGGGTATTTTTGGCATTAGTGTTTTGTTGTATTTAGCATCCAATTTGACTTTTTTTAATTTTAATTTTATTTATTTTTCAAGTATTCACTTTACTTCCTTCTCCCTACTCACCTTCTTTGTCCCTCCTTGCCTCCCACAATTCTCCCACTTCCCTTTCTCCTCTGAGTGACTTGGGGCCCATTGCATATCCCTCTATCCTGGCACTTCAAGTCTCTGGGAGGCTTTGTGCATCCTCTCCTACTAAGGCCAAACAAGGCGGTACAAGTAGAAAAAAGATAACCCATGGACAGGCAACAGCTTTGTGGGTAGGTCCAGATCCAGTTGTTTGTGACCCACATGAAGGTCAAACAGCACATCTGCTAGATATTTGTGGGAAGGCCTAGGTTCAGCCCGTATGTTCTTTGGTTGGTGGTTCAGACTCCAAGATCCTCAAGGTTGAAAGTTAGTTGATTTTGTTTGTCTTCCTGGGCAGTGTCTATACCCTTTGGCCCACAATCCTTTCCCATATAAATCTATGAGTCTTCAAGCTCCATTCATTGTTTGGCTGTGGGTGCCTGTATCAGTCTTAGTAAGCTGCTGGTGGAGCCTCTCAGAGGACAACATGCACCTGCCATGTATGTATATCCTTTTAGGATTTTTTTTTACCTCATTCAGGATGATATACTCAAGTTCCATCCATTCTGGCTACTACAAATAAACCTGCCTTAATCATTGCAGACCAAGTGTCTTTATGGGTTGTTGGAGCATCTTTCAGGTATATGCCTAGGAGAGGTATAGCTTGGTCTTGAAATAGAACTATTGCAAGTTTTCTGAGAAGCTGCCAAATTGATTTCTAGAGATTGTTCAAGTTTGCTCTCCTACTAGCAATCAAGGAATGTTCCCCTTGCTCAATATCCTTGCCAGTATGTGCTATCTCTTGACTTTTTGATCTTACCATTTCTGATGGATACAAGATGGTACCTCAGAGTTGTTGTGATTTGTATTTCCCTGATGACTAAGGACTTTGACCATTTCTTTAAGTGCTTCTTGGCCATTTGAGATTTCTCTTTTGAGAATTTTCTGTTTAGCTCTGAACTCCATATTTTAATTGAATTATTTGGTTATTTGTGAATATGGAAATTAGTTGTCTGTCAGATGTAGGGTTGGTGTAGGCCTTTTTCCCATCTATAGGCTACCGATTTGCCATTTGACACTGTCCTTTGCCTTACAAAAGCTTTTCAGTTTCATGAGGTCCCATTTATCAATATTTGATCTTAGATCCTGAGCCTTTGGTATGCTGTTCAGGCTATTGTCTCCTGCAAAAAATTCATTCAAAGGCCTTTCTACATTCTGTTCTATAAGATTTAGTGCATCCTGTTTTATGTTCAGGTCCTTGATCCACTTGAATTTAAATTTTGTGCAGAGTTATAAATATCAATCAGAGCTGGGGCGTGGTGACACATGCCTTTAATCACAGCACTTGGGAGGCAGGGGTAGGCAGATTTCTGAGTTCCACGTTTGCCTGATATACAAAGTGTGTTCCAGGACATCCAAGGCTACACAGAGAAACCCTGTCTCAAAAAACCCCCCAAATAAATAAATAAATAAATAAATAAATAAATAAATATGGATCAATTTTCATTCTACAGGTAGACCAGGACCATTTTTTACCACTTTGTTTTATGTTGCTGTTGTTTTGGTTTGGTTTTGTAAAGATTTATTTATTTATTTTATGTATATGGGTACACCATTGCTCTCTTCAGACACACCAGAAGAGGGCATCAAATCTCATTACAGATGGTTATAAGCCACCATGTTGTTGCTAGGAATTTAACTCAGGACATCTGGAAGAGCAGTTGGTGCTCTTAAGGGCTGAGCCATCTCTCCAGCTCCCTGAAGTTGTTTTTCAGCTGTAGTAGTTCTCTGGTGGAATTTTGGGGGTTACTTATATATACTGTCATATCATCTGAAAATAGTGATACTTTGCCTTAGTCCTTTCCGATTTGTATTCCCTTGATTTTCTTATATGGTCCACTTGTTCTAGCTAGAATTTTGAGTACTGTATTGAATAGATAAGGAAAGAGTGGGAAACCTTGTCTTGTCCCTGGCTTTAGTGGAATTGCTTTAGTTTCTCTCCATTTAATTTCATGTTGCCTGTTTATTATCAGTATATTGCTTTTATTATGTTTAGAAATGAGCCGTGAACTCCTGATCTTTCCAAGACTTTTAACATGAATGGGTGTTACATTTTATTGAAGGCTGTTTCAGCATCTAATGAGATGATCATGTGGTTTCTTTCCTTGGGTTTGTTTATATAGTATATTATGTTGAAGGAGTTGCATATACTGAACAATCCCTGTATGGGATGAAACCCACTTGATCATGGTGAATAAAGGTTTTGATGTATTCTTAGATTCAGTTTGCAAGAATTTTGTTGAGTACTTTTGCATCAATATCTGTCCTGTCCAGCAGACCCAGTTATTCATGGGTGCAAGGGGGACCGCAAACCTGGAAGAGAAAAGAGCAAGAAAAAAGAACAGAGACCAAGGATTCCTGTCAAGGTCTCAGTTTATTAGGCTGAAATGTCAGGTTATAAGCACACATCGAGGGGAAATAGGGAGGGGCTGAGGGGTAATTAACAAAGAACAAAGAAGTGGGCATCTGAGGACATGAAGGCCGAATTCAGATTGCAGGCGGGAGGCACTCTGAGTCTTATCGCCGGAATGTAGATTCCTCCTTAACTGTCCTGGGTTTCAGGCTGGGCTCAGCACATAACTCATGTCCTTAGAAGTCTTGGGAGCCAGGAAGAGATAGGGATAATTCAGTCTTTTTAGGGTCTTTGGTGCCAGCATGAGATAGGGAGGAGGAGGCGACCAGCTCCTTAACACAAGGCCATTTGGCTTATTAGGGTGGGAAGCTGCGAAAGGCTTCCTTTCTCACAGTATGGTCTCCAAAAAATATCCATAGGCAAGATTGGTCTGAAGTTCTTGTTCTTTGTTGGGTCTTTGTGTGATTTTACGTATCAGAGTAATTGTGGCTTCATAGAATAAGATAGGTAGTGTTCCTTTTGTTTCTATTTTGTGGACTGGTAGAATTCTGCACTAAAACTGTCAGGGTTTTTGATTGGAAGATTTTTGATACCTCTATGTATTTCCTTAGGCAATATAGGACTGTTTAGATAATTTACCTGACCTTGATTTCACTTTAGTACAGAAAGCCATCTAGATTTTTCAGTTTTGTAGAGCTAAAGCCTTTTGTAGTAGCTTCAGCTGGTTTTTTTAAATTTCCTCAGATTCTGTTATGTCTCCTTTTCATTTCTGATTTTGTTAATTTGCATACTGTCTCTGTGCCCTTTAGTTAGTTTGGCTAAGGGTATATCATATATATCTTGTTGATTTTCTTTAAAAACTAGCTCTTGGTTTTGTTGATTCTTTGTATCATTCTCTTGGTTTCTCGCTGGTTGATTTCAGCCCTGAGCCTCCAACATCCTGACATCTACTCTTCTTTGGTGCACTTTGCTTCTTTCTGTTCTAGAGCTTTTAGGTGTGCTTTTAACTCGCTTGTATAAGATCTCTTGAAATTTCTTTAGGAAGGCATTTAGTGCTTTGGATTCTTTACTTTATGCTGTTTTAATTGTGCTCCATGATATTTGGTATGGTATGTTTTCACTTCAGTTGAATTCTCTAATTTCTTGGAATTCTTTCTTATTTCAACCCTGACCAAGTATCATTCAGCAGAAAGTTTTTTAGTTTTCATGAGTATGTGGACTTTCTGTTGTTTTGGTTGTTATTAACATCTAGCCTTATCCTGATGTTATCTGATAGAATGCATGTGAGTATTCCCATTTTCTTGTATCTGTTGATGCTTTTGTTTTATGACCAAATATATTATCAGTTTTGGGGAATGTTCCATGAGGAACTCAGAAGAATATATATTCTCTTGTTTTGGCATGAAATGTTCTATTGATATCTATTAAATCCATTTGGGTCAAGACTTCTGTTAGTTTTACTGTGTCTCTGTTATTTTCTTTTTCTTTTTTTTTTTTTTTTTTTTTTTTTTTTTTTGTTAGGGATGACCTGTTTCTGCACCTTAGTGGTTTCGGCTAGAAGACTTGAAGACAGGCCAGCCCACAGATATAGGCATTTCTAATTTTATGTACTTGCAACTTGATCATACCGCATGCAAGAATGTGTTAGAGCCAAGGAGATTTCAAAAAAATAATTGAAAACATAAACAAAGGCAATTAAGTACACAACTGTGTTCAAAATTTATTATTGACGGGTTCTTGAGATCAGGAGTTACAAATTCATTTGATGAACTTTTACCTTGGGTTTTTTTTATACTACTCAAATCAGGCCTATCAATTTGTATTCAAGTGATGATGTTTTGCATGTGTGTTGACACTCAGCATTCCCCTCTACAGAGACACAGTGGCTGCCTTACTCCAGAAGGATCTGTGTCTAATTTAGTTCATCTTTCTTTCTTTCTTTTTTTTCCATTTTTTATTAGGTATTTAGCTCATTTACATTTCCAATGCTATACCAAAAGTCCCCCATACCCACCCACCCCCACTCCCCTACCCACCCACTCCCCCTTTTTGGCCCTGGCGTTCCCCTGTACTGGGGCATATAAAGTTTGCAAGTCAAATGGGCCTCTCATTGCAGTGATGGCCGACTAGGCCATCTTTTGATACATATGCAGCTAGAGACAAGAGCTCCGGGGTACTGCTTAGTTCATATTGTTGTTCCATCTATAGGGTTTCAGTTCCCTTTAGTTCCTTGGGTGCTTTCTCTAGTTCCTCCATTGGGGGCCCTGTGGTCCATTCAATAGTTGACTGTGAGCATTCACTTCTGTGTTTGCTAGGCCCTGGCATAGTCTCACAAGAGACAGCTATATCTGGGTCCTTTCAGCAAAATCTTGCTAGTGTATGCAATGGTGTCAGCGTTTGGAAGCTGATCATGGGATGGATCTCTGGATATGGCAATCACTAGATGGTCCATCCTTTCATCACACTTCCAAATTTTGTCTCTGTAACTCCTTCCATGGGTATTTTGTTTCCTATTCTAAGAAGGGGCAAAGTGTCCAAACTTTGGTCTTCGTTCTCTTGAGTTTAATGTTTTTAGCAAATTATATCTCATATTTTGGGTATCCTAAGTTTCTGGCTAATATCAACTTATCAGTGAGTACATATTGTGAGAGTTCCTTTGTGATTGGTTTACCTCACTCAGGATGATGCCCGCCAGGTCCATCCATTTGGCTAGGAATTTCATAAATTCATTCTTTTTAATAGCTGAGTAGTACTCCATTGTGTAAATGTACCACATTTTCAGTATCCATTCCTCTGTTGAGGGGCATCTGGCTTCTTTCCAGCTTCTGGCAATTATAAATAAGGCTGCTATTAACATAGTGGAGCATGTGTCCTTCTGACGGGTTGGAACATCTTCTGGATGTATGCCCAGAAGAGGTATTGCAGGATCTTCCGGTAGCACTATGTCCAATTTTCTGAGGAACCGCCAGACTGATTTCCAGAGTGGTTGTACAAGCTTGCAATCCCACCAACAATGGAGGAGTGTTCCTCTTTCTCCACATCCTCGCCAGCATCTGCCGTCACCTGAATTTTTCATCTTAGCCATTCTGACTGGTGTGAGGGAGAATCTAAGGGTTGTTTTGATTTGCATTTCCCTGATGATTAAGGATGTTGAAAATTTTTTCAGGTGCTTCTCTGCCATTCGGTATTCCTCGGGTGAGAAATCTTTGTTCAGTTCTGAGCCCCATTTATTAATGGGGTTATTTGATTTTATGGAGTCTACCTTCTTGAGTTCTTTATATATATTGGATATTAGTCCCCTGTCCGATTTGGGATAGGTAAATATCTTTTCCCAATTTGTTGGTGGTTTTTATGTCTTATTGACGGTGTCTTTTGCCTTGCAGAAGCTTTGAAATTTTATGAGGTCCCATTTATCGATTCTCAATCTTACAGCACAAGGCATTGCTGTTCTATTCAGGAATTTTTCCCCTGTACGAATATCTTTGAGGCTTTTCCCTTCTTTCTCCTCTATAAGTTTCAGTGTCTCTGGTTTTATGTGGAAATCCTTAATCCACATAGATTTGACCTTAGTACAAGGAGATAGGAATGGATCAATTCGAAATCTTCTACATGGTAACAGCCAGTTGTGCCAGTACCATTTGTTGAAAATGCTGTCTCTTTTTCACTGGATGGTTTTAGCTCCCTTGTCAAAGATTAAGTGACCATAGGTGTGTGGGTTCATCTCTGGGTCTTCAATTCTGTTCCATTGGTCTACTTGTCTGTCGCTATACCAGTACCATGCAGTTTTTATCACAATTGCTCTGTAGTACATCTTTAGGTCGGGCATGGTGATTCCACCAGAGGTTCTTTTATTCTTGAGAAGAGTTTTTGCTAAACTAGGTTTTTTGTTATTCCAAATGAATCTGCCAATTGCACTTTCCAATTCGTTGAAGAATTGAGTTGGAATTTTGATGGGGATTGCATTGAATCTGTAGATTGCTTTTGGCAAGATAGCCATTTTTACTATATTGATCCTGCCAATCCATGAGCATGGGAGAACTTTCCATCTTCTGAGATCTACTTTAATTTCTTTCTTCAGAGACTTGAAGTTCTTGTCATACAGATCTTTTACTTCCTTAGTTAGAGTCACGCCTAGATATTTTATATTATTTGTGGCTATTGAGAAGGGTGTTGTTTCCCTAATTTCTTTCTCAGCCTGTTTGTCCTTTGTGTAGAGAAAGGCCATTGACTTGTATGAGTTAATTGTATATCCAGCTACTTCACTGACGCTCTTTATCAGTCTTAGGAGTTCTCTGGTGGAATTTTTAGGGTCATGTATATATACAACCATGTCATCTACAAAAAGTGATAATTTGACTTCTTCCTTTCCAATTTGTATCCCCTTGATCTCCTTTTGTTGTCTAATTGCTCTGGCTAGGATTTCAAGTACAATGTTAAATAGGTAGGGAGAGAGAGGGCAGCCTTGTCTAGTCCCTGATTTTAGTGGGATTGCTTCAAGCTTCTCACCATTTACTTTGATGCTGGCTACTGTTTTGCTGTAGATTGCTTTTATCATGTTTAGGTATGGGCCTAGAATTCCTGATCTTTCCAAGAATTTTATAATGAATGTGTGTTGGATTTTGTCAAATGCTTTCTCAGCATCTAACAAGATGATCATGTGGTTTTTGTCTTTGAGTTTGTTTATATAATGGATTACATTGATGGATTTCTGTATATTGAACCATCCCTGCATCACTGGGATGAAACCTACTTGGTCAGGATGGATGATTGTTTTGATGTGTTTTTGGATTCGGTTAGCAAAAACTTTATTGAGGATTTTTGCATCAATATTCATAAGGGATATTGGTCTGAAGTTCTCTATCTTTGTGGGGTCATTTTGTGGTTTAGGTATCAGAGAAATTGTGGCTTCATAGAATGAGTTGGGTAGAGTACCTTCTGTTTCTATTTTGTGGAATAGTTTGTGAAGAACTGGGATTAGATCTTCTTTGAAGGTCTGATAGAACGCTGCACTAAACCCACCTGGTCCTTTTTTTGGTTGGGAGACTATTAATGACTGCTTCTATTTCTTTGAAGGATATTGGGCTGTTTAGATCATTAACCTGATCCTGATTCAACCTTGGTACCTGGTATCTGTCTAGAAACTTCTCCATTTCATCCAGGTTCTCCAGTTTTGTTGAGAATAACCTTTTGTAGAAGGATCTGATGGTGTTTTTGATTTCTTCGGGATTTGTTGTTATGTCTCCCTTTTCATTTCTGATTTTGTTAATTAGAATGCTTTCCCTGTGCCCTCTAGTGAGTCTGACTAAGGGTTTGTCTATCTTGTTGATTTTCTCAAAGAACCAGCTCCTCGATTGGTTGATTCTCTGAATAGTTCTTCTTGTTTCCACTTGGTTGATTTCACCCCTGAGTTTGATTATTTCCTGCTGTCTACTCTTCTTGGGTGAATTTGCTTCCTTTTGTTCTAGAGCTTTTAGGTGTGTTGTCAAGCTGCTAATGTATGCACTCTCTAGTTTCTTTTTGGAGGCACTCAGAGCTATGAGTTTTCCTCTTAGAAATGCTTTCATTGTGTCCCATAAGTTTGGGTATGAAGTGGCTTCATTTTCATTGAACTCTAAGAAGTCCTTAATTTCTTTCTTTATTCCTTCCTTGACCAAGGTATCATTGAGAAGAGTGTTTTTCAGTTTCCACGTGAATGTTGGCTTTCTATTATTTATTTTGTTATTGAAGATCAGCCTTAGTCCATGGTGATCTGATAGGATGCATGGGAAAATTTCAATATTTTTGTACCTGTTGAGGCCTGTGTTTTGACCTAGTATGTGTTCAGTTTTGGAGAAGGTACCATGAGGTGCTGAGAAGAAGGTCTCTCCTTCTGTTTTAGGATAAAACGTTCTGTAGATATCTGTCAGACCCATTTGTTTCATCACCTCTGTTAGTTTCACTGTGTCCCTGTTTAGTTTCTGTTTCCATGATCTGTCCATTGGTGAAAGTGGTGTGTTTAAGTCTCCCACTATTATTATGTGAGGTGCAATGTGTGCTTTGAGATTTACTAAAGTTTCTTTAATGAATGTGGCTGCCCTTGTATTTGGAGCATAGATATTCAGAATTGATAGTTCCTCTTGGAGGATTTTACCTTTGATGAGAATGAATTTCCCCTCCTTGTCTTTTTTGATGACTTTGGGTTGGAAGTCAATCTTATCAGATATTAGGATGGCTACCCCAGCTTGTTTCTTCATACCATTTGCTTGGAAAATTGTTTTCCAGCCTTTCATTCTGAGGTAGTGTCTACCTTTTTCTCTGAGATGAGTTTCCTGTAAGCAGCAAAATGTTGGGTCTTGTTTGTGTAGCCAGTTTGTTAGTCTATGTCTTTTTATTGGGGAGTTGAGACCATTGATATTAAGAGACAGCAAGGAAAAGTAATTGTTGCTTCCAGTTATTTTTGTTGTTAAATTTGGCATTCTGTTCTTGTGGCTGTCTTCTTTTAGGTTTGTTGAGGGATTACCTTCTTGTTTTTTCAAGGGCGTTGTTCCTGTTCTTGTATTGTTTTTTATCTGTTACTATCCTTTGAAGGGCTGGATTCGTGGAGAGATAATGTGTGAATTTGGTTTTGTCGTGGAATACTTTGGTTTCTCCATCTATGGTAATTGAGAGTTTGGCTGGGTATAGTAGCCTGGGCTGGAATTTGTGTTCTCTTAGTGTCTGTATAACATCTGTCCAGGCTCTTCTCGCTTTCATAGTCTCTGGTGAAAAATCTGGTGTAATTCTGATAGGCTTGCCTTTATATGTTACTTGACCTTTTTCCCTTACTGCTTTTAGTATTCTATCTATATTTAGTGCATTTGTTGTTCTGATTATTATGTGTCGGGAGGAATATCTTTTCTGGTCCAGTCTATTTGGGGTTCTGTAGGCTTCTTGTATGTTCATGGGCATCTCTTTCTTTAGATTTGGGAAGTTTTCTTCAATAATTTTGTTGAAGATGTTTGCTGGTCCTTTGAGTTGAAAATCTTCATTCTCATCCACTCCTATTATCGGTAGGTTTGGTCTTCTCATTGTGTCCTGGATTTCCTGGATATTTTGAGTTAGGATCTTTTTGCATTTTCCATTTTCTTTGATTGTTGTGCCGATGTTCTCTATGGAATCTTCTGCACCTTAGATTCTCTCTTCCATCTCTTGTATTCTGTTGCTGATGCTTGAATCTATGGTTCCAGATTTCTTTCCTAGGGTTTCTATCTCCAGTGTTGCCTCACTTTGATTTTTCTTTATTGTGTCTACTTCCCTTTATAGGTCTAGTATGGTTTTGTTCATTTCCATCACCTGTTTGTTTGTTTTTTCTTGTTTTTTTGTAAGGACTTCTACCTGTTTGATTTGTTTTCCTGTTTTTCTTTAAGGACTTGTAACTCTTTAGCAGTGTTCTCCTTTATTTCTTTAAGTGAGTTATTAAAGTCCTTCTTGATGTCCTCTACCATCATCATGAGATATGCTTTTAAATCTGGGTCTAGGTTTTCGGGTGTGTTGGGGTGCCCTGGACTGGGCGAAGTGGGAGTGCTGGGTTCTGATGATGGTGAGTGGTCTTGGTTCCTGTTAGTAAGATTCCTACGTTTACCTTTCGCCATCTGGTAATCTCTGGAGTTAGTTGTTATAGTTGTCTCTGTTTAGAGATTGTTCTTCTGGTGATTCTGTTACAGTCTATCAACAGACCTGGGAGACAGATTCTCTCCTCTGAGTTTCAGTGCTCAGAGCACTCTCTGCTGGCAAGCTCTCCTCTTTCAGGGAAGTGCACAGATATCTTGTGTTTGGACCTCCTCCTGGCCGAAGAAGAAGGCCCAAAACAGGACCTTTCTCAGAAGCTGTGTTGCTTTTGCAGGTCCCAGAAGCTGTCAGCCTCTGTGGTGCAGACTCTCACCTGTGCAGACTAAATTCCGAAGTTCAGCAGAGGCCTGGAACCAAGGTGGCGCCCGCTGTTCCTGAGGCTGAGGCCTTCCGAGCCATGCGGACACCTGTCCTCTGGTCCGGACTGTGGCCGGCTGTCTGTGGCCCGCAAAGAGTGCTGCCTCAGTGGCTCTGTGCCTCTGCCTGTCCCAGAAGCTGTCCGGGTCTGTGGCGCACCCTCTCACCTGTTCAGACTAATTTTCTAAGTTCGGTGGAGTCCCGGAACCAAGGTGGCGACCACTGCTCCTGAGGCTGAGGCCTTCAGAGCCAAGCGGACACCTGTCCTCTGGTCCGGACGGTGGCTGGCTCATTATTTTCTTTTTCAATGACCTGTCGATTGGTGAGAGTAGACTGTTGAAGTCTCCCACTATTATTGCGTAAAGTTCAATGTGTGTTTTGAGCTTCAGTAAAATTTCTTTTATGGATGTGGGTGCCCTTGCACTTGGGGTATATATGCTCAGAATTGAGACTTTGTTTTTTGGTGGATTTTTCCCTTTGATGGATATGAATTCTTCCTCACCTTTTTTCTACTATTTGTGGCTGAAATATTATTTTTTGGATGTTAGGATGTCTATGATGTGGGCCTGTGTACTGTAAGCTTTCCCTGGAGATCTTTGGCCTAAACAGGTCTGAGGGTTCAGGAGAAGTGGAGAGAATGCTATCAGGAAGGAGGAATTGTCTCTGCTGTTTCCACTAATGCAGCTGCATCCACCACTGCAGTCGCTTTTGTTGCTCCAAGATGCTCTATGCTGAGTAATACCTGCCTGAGCTGGTGGGAGGCTGACTAGCCTGGAAGAGGTGGTGGGGAGCTTCTTGTGGTGTTTTGGGAGAGCAGGTTCTTTCCCTGGTGGTGGTCTTACAACTCTTATGACAGAAGCTCTCTGATAATGACAGAGTAATTCTCATACTCCTTTATTTATTCTCAATAGGATTTTTATATACCGTCTTGTGGTGGTTCACAGTATGACAGTAGGTGTTTACTATTGGCTTGGTCTATGAGGTCGGGGATATCTCATCTACATGTGGGAAGGATTGGGGTGCTGTATCTATATGACTGAAAGCCACAAATCTTTCTAAAGCAAGAGTGTGGCTACATGACAGGGTCCTGGTCCAGAAGCAGGCAAAGCTTCTACTGTCCCTTCAGGGTCCCCATGGCTTTAAACCTTAGCTCAACCTTACCAGGCTTCCTCTCACTGCCCACAGCCACACTCTATTCCAGCTTGGTTCTTGTGACTGTTTGCTTGCAAAACTTTTTTCCAGCCTTTTACTCTGAGGCTTGTTTGTCACTGAGGTTTATTTTTTATATGAAGCTAAGGGCTAGATCCTGCTTATGTATCCAGTCTTTAGCCAGATCCTTTTTATTAGGCAATTGAGTTCACTGATGTTAAGAGATATTAAAGACAGATGATTAGTAATTCCTGATATTTTTGTTGTTGGAGATGGTATTCCGTGTTTATGATTCTCTTCCTTTGGGTTTGTTGTGATATGTTTAGTTTCTTATGTTTTCTTGGGTGTAGTTACCCTCCTTGTATTGGAAATTTTGTTTCAGTATCCTCTGTAGGGCTGGATTAGTAAAAAGATGCTATTATTTAAATTTGGTATGGTTTTGGAATATTTTGCAGGGTATAGTAACTTGTGCTGGCATATATGTTCTCTAAGGGTCTGGATGATATCTGTCTAGGATCTTCTAGCTTTTAGAGTCTCTGTTGCGAAGTATGGTGCAATTCATACAGGTCTGCCTTTATATGTATCTTGGCCTTCCCCCCTTACAGCTTTTAACAGTTTATGTGCATTTAGTGTTTTGATTATTTTGTGATGAATGTATTTTCTTTTCTGGTCCAATTAATTTGGTGTTCTGTAGGCTTCTTGTACATTTATGACCATCTCTTCCTTTAGGTTAGGGAAGTTTTCTTCTATGATTTTGTTGAAGATGTTTTCTGGCCCTTTGAGCTGGGATTCTTCACCCTCTTCTATTCCTATTATTTTTAGGTTTGGTCTTTTCATTGTTTCATGTATTTCCTGGACATTTTGGGGTTGGAGATTTTTTTTCCAATTTTTTATTAGATATTTACTTCACCTACATTTCAAATTCCATCCCGAAACTCCCCTATACCCTTCCCCTGCCCTGCTCCCCAATTCTCCTACTCCAAATTCTTGGCCCTTGTGTTCCCCTGTACTGGGACATATAAAGTTTGCAAGACCAAGGGGCCTCTCTTCCCATTGATGGCTGACTAGTCCATTTTCTGCTACATATGCAGCTAGAGACAAGAGCTCCGGGATACTGGTTAGTTCATATTGTTGTTCCACCCATAGGGTTGCAGACACCTTCAGCTCCTTAGGTACATTCTCTAGCTCCTCCATTGGGTTTGAAGGTTTTTACACTTTGTATTTTCTATGCCTAGGATTCTCTATTCTATCTCTCATATTCTTTTGGTAATATTTGCATCTGTAACTCCTGATATCTTGTCTAAGTTGTCCATCTCCTGGGTTTCCACATTTTGTTGTTTCCATATTGTTTCTATTTCAAATTATAGTTCTACGACTGTTTTATTCAACTCCTTTACCTGCTCTCTCATATTTTCCAGTATTTCTTTAAGGGATTTGTTTGTTTCTACCTGTTTGCCTTTGTTTTCCTGTTTCTTTAAAGGGAGTTTGTTATATCTTCCTTAAAGGCATCTGTCATCTTCAAAAATGGGAAGTGAGGCCACTATATTGCTTTTCAGTCATGTTAGAGTATCCAGGGATTGCTCTGGTGGAAGAACTGGGTTCTGATTGTGCCAAATTGCATTGGGTTTGCCACATATGATCTTCTGCTTGACTCTGGCCATCTGGTTCACTGGTGTTAACTGGCCCGGGTGTCTCTGATTGTAACTGGTCTCCTTGGAGGCAGAGAGCTCTGTAATCTGAGTTAGGGCTGATCTCCTTGGAGACAGGCAGTGTTGCCTCTGATTAGAGTGGGCCTCCAGTGTCTCTGGTTAGGTTAGACCTTCTGTGTCTCTGGTTACTTCAGAAATCCTGTGCCCCTTTTACTTAAGATGTCCTGTGCCCTTGGTTACTATGGAGCTCCTGGGATGTTTCCAGGCTGTAGTATTTGTGCAGGTATTGGGCCACTGATCTGACCCTGGTGAGCAAAAGGTGCCGAAGGAAAGTGGAGCTTGGGGGTTGAGGTAGAAGTGGGGGGTAAGGCCCCTGTCAGCTGGGCTGTGTACATGTTCCAGCCTGTGTGGAAATTTGAGGAAGAGA
Organism: Mus musculus; assembly: GCF_000001635.26. NCBI lineage: Eukaryota > Metazoa > Chordata > Mammalia > Rodentia > Muridae > Mus > Mus musculus. The sequence goes on along the minus strand of NC_000086.7, from coordinate 34,220,628 downwards.
GTCATCTGTTTCTTTGGTTACTTTGGACCTTCTGGGAGGTAACTAGGCTGTTACATTTGGGCAGGTATTGGGACACTGATCTAGCCTACTTCTTCTTGATGGATCAGGTTTTTGATGCGTTCCAAGATTCAGTTTGTGAGTACTTTATTAAGTATGCTTGCATCAATGCTCATAAAAGAAATTGTCCTTAAATTCCTTTTCCTTTTAGTCTTTGTGTGGTTTAGAAATCAGGGTGGCTATGGCTTCATAGAATAAGTTTGGCAATAGACCCTCGGTTTCTATTTTGTGAAATAGTTTGAGGAGTGTTAGAATTAGCTCTTCTTTGAATGTCATATAGAATTGTGCACTAAAACCATATGGCCCTGGGCTTTTTGGTTGAGAGACTTTTGATGACTGCTTCTAATTCTTTAAGGGTTATAGGGCTGTTTAAATTGTCTAGCTGATCTTGATTTAACTTTGATATGTGATATCTGTCTAGACAATCATCCATTTCATTAAGGTTTTCCCTTTTGGATGAATACAGGTTATTGAAGCAAGATCTAATGATTCTTTGAATTTGTTCAGTGTCTCTTGTTAGATCTCTACTTGCATTTCTGATTTTGTTTATTCAGGTATTGTCTCTCTGTCTTTTGGTTAGTTTGGCTAAAGGTTTGGCTAACTTGCTAATTTTCTCAAAGAAAAAGCTCTTGGTTTTGTTGATTCTTTGTACTGTTTTATTTGTTTCTAACAGATTGATTTCAGCCCTGATTTTTATTATTTCCTACCCTCTACTTCTGTTATGTGTCCTTGCTTCTTATTTTTTTTCCTACAGCTTTCAGGTGTACTTTTAAATTGCTGGTATGGGAACTTTCTAATTTCTTTATGGAGGCTCATAATATTTTGAACTTTCCTCTTAGCACTGCTTCCATTGGGTCCCATAAATTTGGGTATGTTGTGCCTTCATTTTCATTGAATTCCAGAAATTCTTTGTTTTCTATTTCTTCCCTGACTCAGAGATCATTGTGTCTGGATAGCCCTGGTCATCTATTTTGATTCTAATTTTGCTGTCCTGGGGGATGTTGCAGATGAGGAGTGAATCACTTATCATAGGTGACTTCTTGTGTCCCTTCTACCCATTTTAACTTGTAAAATAAAGGGTAGAGCAGGTGACTGGGCATTAGAAGGGAAGGTGGAGCTGCAAATTTGGGAAAAGAAGGGAGAGAGGAAGGGAGAGACGATTATGGAGGAGGAGGGAGAGGAGGAGGTGCAAAGACAATGGTGCAGAACAATGTGGCCTGGAAAAATCAAAAGTTATAAGGAATCTCATACATGGGGAATTTAGTGATGCAGTCATAGATCTGCCCAATCTAGGAATGTAGCTTGTATTCCTATTAATTGAGTTGTGATTTCTTTGCCCTAGCTTTTCTGGGCTGGAGATTTACTAGAACATCATTGAGTAGACAGTTGTTCAATTTCCATGAGTGTGTAAATTTTCTCATTGTTTCCGTTGTTGTTGAAGTCCACTTTAATCCATGTGGTCTCATAAGATACAAGGTTTTATTTTAATTTTCTTATATCTGTTGAGGCTTCCTTTGTGACTGACTATATGGTCAATATTGGACGAAGATCCAGGAGGTGCTGAGAATAAGGTATATTCTTTTGTGTTTGGGTGAAATATTCTATAGATGTCTGTCATGTCCTTTTGAATCATTATATCTGTTAGTTTTATTACTTCTCTGTTTAGTCTTTATCTGAATGACCTGTCAATTGGTATGAGTGGAGTGTTGAAGTTTCCCAGTATTAATGTGTGTGTATCTATGTATGATTTATGTTTTAGCAATATTTCCTTTACAAATGTGGGTACCCTTATTTGGGGGGCATAGATGTTCAGAATTGAGATATCATTTTGATCCATTTTTTTTCTTTGACGAATATGAAGTATCCTTCCCTGTCTCTTTTGCTTTTCCTTGTGCCTTTTGGTTCATTTTTGTTGATAGTCTATTTAATTAGATGCTAAAGTAGCTACATCAGCTTGCTTCTTGGGTCCATTTGTTTGGAAAAAAATAAGCCATTTTCTCTGAGGTAATGCCTATTTTTATGGCTGAGATGTGTTTCTTGTTTGCAGCACAATGATGGATCCTGTTTTCACATTTATATGTTACCTGGCCTTTTGCTCATGCTGCTTTTAATATTCTTTCTTTGTTCTGTAGATTTTGTATTTTGATTATTATTGTCTGTGAGGGCTTTTTTTTTTTTTCCGGTCCCATCTAATGGCATTCTATAAGGTGTTATATTTATATGTATCTCTTTCTTTAGGTTGGGAAAGTTTTCTTCTATAATTCTGTTGAGAATATGTTTTTGGACCTTGGAGCTGGGACTCTTCACCTCTTCCATTCCTATTATTCTTAGGTTAGATTCTCTCTTCCATCTCCTGCATTCAGTTGGTGCTCACATCTGTTGTTCCTGTTATCTTCCCTAGGTTTTCCATCTCCAGGATTTCCTCAGTTTGTGTTTTCTTTATTGCTTCTGTTTCTACTTTCAGGTCTTACACAATTTTATTTCCTGTATGTCTCTAATGGATTTGTTTGTTTCCTGTTTAAAGGCAACTATCATCTTTAGAAGATTGGATTTAAGGTCATTTTCTTGCGATTCACTTGTGTTAGAATATCCAAGTGTGCTGTAGTGAAGTGGCTGTGCTTTGGAGGTGTCATATTACTCTGGTTGTTGTTGATTGTGTCATTTCAGGGGCCTTTAGCCATATGGACGTTTTTGGTGCCTGCATGTTCTTGTTGTAGTAGGTTTTGGGAAGGGGTTAACCTCAATGGACCTGGTGTTGCAGACCTCTGATGAGTGTCCATGAATTTAATGTTTCTGGACCTGTGGTCTGTATGGTTCAGGAACATCAGGTTTGCTGGAGTTGGGTGGAGACATGTCGGGAGAATGTAGTTCTCCCTTAGATAAGAGGCTGCTCAGGGCAGCTTGGTTTGGCACAGAGGGCTCCGATAGCAATGAAAATGGGTCAGGGAAGGGAGGCTTTCAGGAATGGTTCAGGAGTCTGATGAAGGGGGGGAGAGGTGGTGGGATAGTAGGATGCTCTCTCAGATAGCAGGCTGTTCAAGGCAGCTTGGCTTGGCCCATGAGGTTCAGCAAGCAGAGAAGGTGGGTAGGAAAAGGGATGCTATCCTCTATCATCCACAAGTCTGATGAAGGTAGAGGAGAGGTGGTAGGAGAATAGAGGTCCCTCAGGAATCGCAGGCTGCTCCGGGCAGCTTGGACTGGTTGAGAGGGCTCCCCAATTTGACTTTTGATAAGTTCATACCCAATAATATGGCTGCTCTGGCAAGAGATCATAGCTAAAATTTTTCTGGGTCTATATAATCTGGCTGGAAAGTAGATATTCTAGATTACTGTATGATCTGTCTAGAATATAGACAGGCCCTTACACCTTTAATAGCCAACAATGTAGGTAAGTTTAATTTGTAGAAGGAAACCATTATGTTTGCAAGTGACATTTGATAGAGAGAAGACTAACAAATTAGAGCAAGGTTTGTCAGAATGACTCAGACAAAAGATACACCCATCTCAGGAGAACAGAACAGGAATGATATAGCTGTCAGCATCCATGGAGCAGTGGGTACCTGGAAGGAGAGCTGGGGATGGATGGGATGAGAGACAAATGAGACCAAGACAAAGTTTTTGATCAAGGCCCAATGCTTAATTCATAAGTCTTAATTTAAAGGGGGGAACTCATCCCTCACTTTGCCAGAATCTCCTCAGGAAAACAACCTCAGCTGATCAGCAGGTAGTGTTTTCTTGCAGGAAGCTGAATATGTGGCAGGACTATAGATATCACCTAGGTTGGAAGACTCCAACCTATGTGGGCTAGGCAACTGTGGCAAAACAAGGTCTGATTTAGCCTGCTCAAGGTTGCTGGAAGGACACAGAAAGAAAGGTAACTTAAGAACATCACAGGGAGAGAGAACAAGCTAGAGCTAGACATAGGTGGTGGTGGTGGTGGTGGTGGTGGTGGTGGTGGTGTTCCTTGTCTTGTTATGTGTGCCTGTGAGGCAATTTTCCCAGGACATTTTTACAGAGACAGTTTGCAGAGAGAACAAGCTAGACACAGAGGATGACAGGATGAGCCAGAGAATGAGAATTAGCCAGAAGATTAGAACAGACTGCCACCATTGTATGATGCCAAGCAGAGCAACTTATTGAGAAGCTGAGCGAAGTTGAATGAAATCCATCAGCTTGGAAGATTATACTGTATGGAGGCTAGAAGCTTCCAAGCCTTGAACAAGAGATTATAACCGAGAAACTGTCTGCCCAAACTGTGTATCTGAAGAGCTTGGGAACGGCTCTCCTCTCAGTCCACTATCTGTGGAAATAAAGCAACATTTACAGTTCATATCATGTAATGGCTTTGGAATAGGCCTCACATTCTAAAAAAGGATAAAATCACCCTGGTATATGGAAAAGTCATTTCAACCTTGGATAGATTTCTCTTGGCCATGCCTCCAGTTGCCCTATTTCACCCTGCCCTGCAAGCCTAGATCCTGGTGGGAAGTGCATTAATAGGTAGCTATATGGCTAGACCCAGGCATGCCTGTGTAATTTTACATGCTCAATCCCATGGATTATCACTCAGTTCATTTGTTTTACCTATGTCCCATAAACACTGTGAGTGGTCTCTGCAGTGCAGTGTTTTGGACACTGCAAGGACCAGAGGCAGCAAATGAACAGATCTTATCCTCATGGAGTTCTCATCCTAGTCTGGGAAATGAGCCATATAGCCATGTAGCTATTAAGTCAGTATGAAATATTTTCATATTGGTAAGTGATGAGAGGGAGGATGACAAGGCCTAGCTTCAAGGAAATAAAATTCCAGGGTGAGCATTCTTTTCAGAGAGTCAGAATAGCCAGGAAAGTTATCAAGGAACCTTTGGGTGTGGAATGAAAACATGCAGGTAGAGTGTGGTCTCCAGCAGCAGTCAAGAGAAATATGCATTCCAGCTAAAGTGATGACAGTTGCTGAGGCTCAGTTGTCAGAGAAGACCTTGCATGCATGAGGAGAAGCAGCTGGGATAGAGGCTTGGCTGGAACTGATGGAGGGAGGCAGAGAACTGTGAGGTGATTTTCTAGAAGTCATAGTGGAGTCAGAAAGCTCAAAGCTCTGCAGGTTACAAACTCTACAGGTGAATTTTGCCTTTACCTTGAGTGAGAGAAGGAGATATTTTTGGCATTTATGCAGTTAAGCTTATTATATTTAAATAGGATCACATTAGAAACACTTAACCTGTTTAACAACTGTTTTATTATTAGGCTAATATAATTATTAATGAAATATATAATTACATCTTAGACAGATGTTTTGCTATTGATTGGGATTAAAATTAATTGTATTTCTTGTGTGTCTCACAAGTATGTCATGCAATTTGCTATTATTTACTGTGTGCACTCTAATGGAATTTTTCTCAGTTTTCTGTATCTTTTAATGATTTTCTTCAGATAGACTCCTAAGGAAAACTGTAGATCACAGTTTAAGATTTTACTTTCCAGATTTCGTTATCTGATGGTGATGAAATGCCCAATGGATAATGAGAAAGTGATCGGAAAATGACAATAAGTCTTTTGCTTTAGGCTTTAGCTGCTTTAAAACTCTCTAGGGAATTTATGTTAGAATTGCGGAGAGTTAAGAAATGGGTTTTTGGTAATGCACCAGTGGGTAGTGAATCTAACGTTTGTCACATATAAAATACATTTCATTGTTCAAATGGCCTTATGTACAATATAAGGCTTATACTTGAATTCTATCTGAGTAAATTAGAGATCCATGTATACAGGAAATGTTCAAAGTGTGTGTGCAATGCATGACACTATTCCCTACATTCCAAGCAAAACTGATAAAAATGGAAAGGTCTACTTAGACTAACATTTATTGTTAAGCACACAGTCAATAAATCTTACTTTGTGGATGTATTGCGATTAAACAGATATGTTCTGAGTTTTCTTTTTCTTGGCATTACTGGAGGCAGATACAAGACATGCATCAATAACTTAGGTTTTCTATTGCTCTGAAGAGACATCATGACTATGCTATCAATGCTAAGTCTCATAAAAGAAAGCAATTAATAGGGGCTGGCTTACCGGTTCAGAGGGTTAGTCCATTCTCATCATGGTGGGAAGCATGCTGGAACACAGGCACAGGTGCTGGAGAAGTAGTGAGAGTTCTACATCCAGATTGGCAGGCAGCAGGAAGAATGAATGACACTGGTCCTAGCTGGAGCATTTGAAACTTCAAAACACACCTACTCCAACAAGGCCACACCTCCTAATTATGCCTTTTTCTGTGAGCCTATAAGGGCCATTTTCATTCAAACTACCCCAGCCAGTGCAAAGAATTCTTTTCTTTCTAACAACTGGCCACCATACATCTCTTAATATCTTCTATTGTCTTAGAGAAGCAGGGCTATCTCTGGAACGCTATTACTCTTATGACTTTCATCTCTGTTTGAATTGCAACATAGTTCAACATGAAGCCATAGTTGTGTTTCAAAGGAAAATAGAATGCATTTTACATGTTTATAACTATTTGAGATACAGACACACTAATCATAAAAGATGGAGGTCAAATATCTCTTTTATAGTTGTCAAAACACAAATTGGACTACCTGCCTTCTGTACCTTCTTCCACATGCAGAGGATAACTGTAAACCACCTTGGGAAAAAAAAAACTTAAAGGTTTATTGCATGCCCAACTCTTCTCAACCTTATTAATGGAGAAAAATATTGACAGATATGATTTATTGAAATATGAATTTTATTGGACAATGGCGATACATAATTTGTGGCTAGAGAAAATATGATTTCACTTGGCACAGCTAGTAAATTGAATACCATATCAAAGCCCAATTTTAAATGGATTATAGTTTATGGAGTAAATACTTAAAATACTGTTTAATTCTGTAGACTTTTGAGGTCAACTGTGAACTCCCCACTTATCTCATCTCAGAAAGCAAAAACATATATTGAAAGATGTTGGACCCTCATCAAATGGGGCCGTAACACTTCTGACTTCCTGATAATCTTCCTGTCTTCATTGCAAAGAAAGTTTCACCATAAGAGAAGATAAATAAACTTGCTTGTTTAAAGGGAACTTTTAAAAAGTGAGTATATGAGGCTGGAAGTTGTGGAGCAGCCTTTAATCTCAGTACTAAGGAGGCAGAAGAAAGAATATCTCTGAGTTCAAGCACAGCCTAATCTACAGAGAGTAACAGGCCAGAACTGGCTATTTAGTGAGACCTTGTCTCAAGAAAATAATAATAATGAGTATATGAATACTGTTTCTTTAACTAAAAAAGAAAAAACTCAAAATTTTAAAAAAACATTAGGTAGAATATGTCAGACCTCCTTTCTTTCGTTTTATTGGATATTTTATTTATTTACATTTCAAATGTTATCTCCTTTCATGGTTTCCCCCTGGAAACCCCCTATTCCATCCTCCCTCTCCCTGCTTCTATGAGGGTGCTTCCCCACCCATCCACCCACCCACCCACTCCCACCTCCCCACCCTGGCATTGCCCTATACTAAGGCATCTTCAAGCCTTACCAGGACCAAGGGCCACTCCTCCCACTATTGTCCAGCAAGGCCATCCACTGCCACATATGTGGCTGGGGCCGTGGGTCCCTCCATGTGTACTCTTTGGTTGGTGATCCAGTCCCCAGGGAGCTCCAGGTGGTCTGTCCTGTTGAACTGTTGGGCCACCCCCCCATGGGCCTGCAAAACCCCTCAGCTTCTTCAGTCCCTTCTCCAACTCCTCCATCCGGGACCTGCGGTCAGTCCAATGGGTGGCTGTGAGCATCTGCCTCTGTATTTGTCAGCTTTGGCAGACACTCTCAGGAGACAGCCATATCAGGCTCCTGTCAACAAGTACTTCTGATCATCTGCAATAGTGTCCAGGTTTGGTGACTCTATATGGGATGGATCCCCAGGTGGGGCAGTCTCTGCTCCACACTTTGTCTCTATATTTCCTCATGTGAGTATTAGTAAGGGTTTTATTGATGTAAACAGACAACATGACCAAGGCAAGTCTTATTTGGAAAATATTTAATTGGGACTTGTTTACAAGATGATAAGTTCAGTCCACTATCATCAGAGTAGATGCATGGCAGCTTCCGGGCAAGCAAGGTGCAGGAGAAGCTGAGAGGTCTACATCTTCTTCTGAAGGCTGGCAGGCAGGTAAGACTGGTCTCTGGGCAGATAGGATGAGGGTCTGAAAGACCGCACAAACAGTGACACATTTCCTCCATCTAGGCCACACCTCCAAATATTGCCAGTCCTTGAGTCAAGAATATTCAAATTCCCATATTCCACTCCCTGGACTCTATAGACTTGTTCAACGATATGAGTCTGTGGGGGCCATACCTAGACATAGGATAATAAAAACTACATTTAGTCTGACTTCCAAAGTCCCCATGGTCTATAGCAGTTTCAACAATGTTAAAAGTTCAAAGTATTTTCTGATATTTATCCAGTCACTTAACTATAAACCCCAAAGCATGACACAAACCAGCTGGACAATTCCAAACCCTGCATCTCCATCACTGATGTCAAAGCAGCCTTCAGATCTCCACCCCTTTTCATCTTTGTTGACTACAACAATGCTCTTTCTCATAGGCTGGTTCCACTCCCTGCTAGCTGCTGTCCTCAGCAGATATCTATCCTACAACTCTGAAATCTCAAACATCTTGGGGTCTCCAAGGCAACTTCGGTGTTACAGCTTCTTCTTCTAATGTCTGGGATTCACACATGGTCTTGTGGGCTGGTGTCACTTCTCCAGCTCTGTCCTCTGTAGCAATCTAAGCTCAAATTGATGCATTCCACTGCCACTGCTGTTCTTGGTGATCATCCCATGGTACTAGCATCACCAATACACTGGGGCCTTTCACTGCAACAAGACTTCACCAATAGCCTCTCATAGGCTCTCTTCATGGTTCCAAGCCTCATCATGACCCCTTCAGTTCTGGGCTGTCATCTTCAATTGAAGCTGTGTTTTCCCCAATGTCCTTCCCTAGCCTCTCACAGTGCCAAGCCTCAGGTGTTCTTCATGACCCCTTCATGTCTTCAAAACCAGTAGTACTACCTGTGTGCATCTTACACATTACTAAGTACAGTTGCAGTACAAAGTATAACCTTGGCTATCTCTGGAACACAGCTTCTTTGTGATCTCAGAAAACACTTCCCAGAAGATTTCATGTCAATGATGGTAGTCTCTCCTTAATCTTCACTAATTTCTTAGCTCCAGCTAACCTGCATCAATTGTCCCAGCTGTTTCCTTCTCTTGACTATAAATACACAGAAATTTGGGTGAATCTGCTTAGTTCTGATGTTTGCTGGGGCTGGAATATGGCTCCCTTGTTCTGTTATATTATCACCAGCTTTCTTTTTTAAATGAATTTATTCTCTGCCTAAGTTTGGTTATCCTGGAACTTGCTCTCTAGATTGACTTTGAACTCAAAGATCTGCATGCCTGTCTCCTAAACTCTTGGATTAAAGGTGTGATCCACCATGCCTGGATTTAAGTTTTTCTGTACTTGGTACTTGCTCTTTACCAGGATGGCCTTGAATTTAGAGATAATCTTGCTATTGCTTCTTGGGATTAAAAGTGTGGTATTACCCTGCCTGGACATAAATTTAGCTGGGTGGGATCTTGCCCCAAGGTCACCACTCCCTTACCTCAATTTAATATCTTTGAACAAAGGATTCAGTTTCATTTCACTTCCTGGTGCCCCTTTAATACTTGAACCATATATTTTATTTTTTTTCCTTTGTGAGCTTGCTATACTTGTTCAAAATGCTCATCATGAGACTTAGAGAAAAAAAAACTCTCTGCTAGGCTTTTGTGAGATTTCCTTTGTCAATGTAATTAATAAAAATCTCTTTACCTTAGCCTCAGTTCAGATAAGGGCAAAAAGCAGCCACATTCTACACAAAAATACCACAAAAACAGTCTCTAGGCTGCATACTGAAATTCTTCTTCGATGAAACCTTTTGGGCCAGATCTGCATAGTTCAAATCACTCTCCGCAACAAAGTCTTCCATATTCCTACTAGGATGTCCCATTAAGCCCCCACTTAAAGCATTCCATTACTTTCCAAATCCAAAGCCTCAAAATCCACATTCTTCCAAACAAAGCATGATGAGACCTATCACAGCAATACCAGTACCTGGTACCAACTTCTCTATTCGTCAAGGTTCTCTAGAGTTAAAGAACTTATGGAATGTGTCTATATATTAACAGAATTTATTGTGATGACTTAGTCTGTAGTCCAACTAACCCAACAATGGACTGCTGTGGATGGGAAGTCCAAGAATCTAGTAGTTGCTCAGTCTCATGAGGCTAGTTGTTTCAGCTGGTCTTCTGTGGAAGTAGGTCCCAACAGATGTGCTGGCAAGTAAGTGCAAGCAGAGAGTGAATCTTCCTTCTTCCAATGTCCTTATGTAGGTGTCCCACTAAAGGTGTGGCCCAAATTAATGTAGGGGGTGGTGGTGTTCTTTTCCATCCTTATATTCCATATAGAGTGAGTAGACTAAACTAGCAAAGAGAAATATTCTTTTGTTTAGAAGTTTCTACCTTCTGTTGTGTAAATTTTCCTGAAAATATATGAACAAGTATATGTTTACTCCAAGTAGGACGTTGAGTGAAACAAAGCCAACATCATAGCACCTGATTTTAGCTTAGTGAACCAATGAGTTTGTTGAGGTCACTGAAAGGAACACAGATGATTCAATGTCAGCTCCATTACCAGAAAGCCTTACTCAGTGTTGATAATGATTAATGAAAACTATGTCCCTAGAGCTCTCTGACCAACTTTCAGGAATCCCCACTGAAGGAAACCCCTCACTCCTGCCTGCAATTGTTCACTACTTGTAGAACATTGGGGATGGCCATGTGACTTTTGTGAATTCCCAGAGTTTCATTAGTCTTAAATTGTGATAGTCCTTGAGTTTTATAAACCCTCTTCCTCCTTCTAGGATGGAATGTTTTAATCTGAAAGAATATCTAACAAAACCTTCTAATGAGATCTTCAGAATGCCCCTGGGCACAGTATTCAGAGTTCATGATTCCTCAAGAAACAAATAACCCCCATATCTGGTACCAACTTCTGTCTTAGGGTTTTACTGATGAGAACACTATGACCAAGGCATCTTTTATAAGGACAACATTTAATTTGGCCTGGCTTAGATGTTCAGAAGTTCAGTCTACTATCATCTAGGCAGGAGCATGGCAGCATCCAGGCAGGCATGGTACAGGAGGAGCTGACAGTTCTACATCTTCATCTGAAGGTCAGGAGTAGAAGGCTGACTCCAATTTGATTAGGAGAAAGGTCTTAAAGCCCATGCCCACAGTGATACACTTCCTCCAATAAGGCCATACCCACAAATAGTGCTGCTCCCTGGGCCAAGCATATTCAAACTGCTATACACCTTATTAAACTGTTTTTGAAACTAAGATCTTCTCATTTTAATTCTCGACATGTATTAACAAATGATCTCATTACAGCGATAAAATAACTTGAGAAAAGAACCTTAGGGAAGGAATAGGGTCACAGCTTAGCCTCACATTTCAAAGTTATCATTTACCACAGAGGAAAAACATGGGATCAGGATTATAAGGTAGATGGTCACATTTTGACATTTTTGTCCACAATCTGGAAGCAGAAAGCTATGCTTATGCTCAGTTCCTCTAGTGGTTTGAAATGAGAATGGACCCCATAGACTTACATATTTGGATACTTGGTTCCCTGTTGTTGGAACTGCTTAGGAAGGATTAGGAAGTGGTCTTATTGAAGGAAGTATATCACTGGAAGTGAGCAATGAAGTTTCAAAAGGTTATTTTATTATTGCAAGTTATTTTTCTTTACCTCCTTCATTTGATTTGAGATGTGAGCTCTCAGCTCTTCTTGCTGCCATGCCCTTGTTTCCAGTATCATGGACTCTAACCCTCTGAAACTATAATTCAAATTAAATGCTTTCTTCTGTAAGTTGCTTCAGGTATGGTGTTTACCACAGCAATAGAAAAGCAAGTCACACAGTTTTCTTTGTCCTCTTTATGTTGTCAAGGACCACAGTCGACTGAATGATGCTACCCACCTTTAGGGTGGGTCTTTCTGCCCCAAGTTACCTAAATTAGAATCTACCTCACAGACATCCCCAAAGGGTTATTTTCATGGTGTTTGCAAATATCTAGTTGATAATCAAGACTAACTATATGCTCTATAACAATAAGATGTAAAAATGTAAAGCAGATGATGTTACTTTCCTGTGTAAATACTCCAAAGACTTTGTGTAACAGATGATATAAAAATTTTTATGATAGCCTATCTCTAAAACTGGTAGATCATTTGTTCTTAATTAGAATGGCACTGTTTCTAGGCATGAAAACAGATCCTTTTTGTGGAATGTGGAAAAGCAAAAGAGCAAACCTTGCTTTGTGGCCCAAAGTTTATCTGTATTTGATAAAACCTTATTTCTTATGATTGAATTTCTTTTATGTTTTGCTTTCTTGGATATTATATGATCAACGTTTGCCAGTGAGTTCATGAAATAAACAGATGCAGCAAAAGTCCTACCAAATAATTGCAAATGGCTGAATGTACCTTTGTAACTGGGCAAAACAGTGTTAAGGTGTAAGGTTCCTTTATCTTATAGTCTTGCTGAGACCAATCCAGGTTTAACTAATCTCACATTCTGAACACTTGGGGCTATACCCAGGTCCCTAACAGGCTAGACTAAACACATTTAATTAGCTATACACGGTGTCTGAGTGTTCATCTCTGATGAGCTCTTCATACCATCTGGAGTATTTACAATTCAGTGATCATTCATGAAGTCATGCATTAACAAGTAGCTTATGTTTGTCTACTGGCTGCCCTCACCTTGTCTCATGCATTATCTTTAATGTATTTGTGCCTTATGCTTTTTACATTTTAACCAAGCAGAAGCTTTATAACTTGTCACTATTTATAAGTGATGAAGAGAAAATGTATTGACATTATATGAGTATCTAGCAATGCATTTTCTTACATTAAGCAAAATTTAAATGTTATACTTACTTAAATAATATCTAGGAAGTTAAATTTCTCCCTAAATATATTTCATTTATGTATTAAATTATCAAATAATGAATTTTAAACAATTTATATAATAATAAATTGCTAATTTTCTATTGTATACTTTTATAAATTGATAATTTATGCATACAATTTTCTGTTATAATTTACATAGATAAATAATTTGCAGTAAAGCTGTATGTCAGGTATACTTGTTGGATGACAACTCTTTAATTTTTAACTTTCAGTTTTCACTCATTTTTAGTCATAGATAAAATTTACTATTTTATAAATTAACAAACACATATACAGATACAATGTATTAAAATGATACAGAACATGTTAATGGCATTACATTTTCACAAAGAAACAATTGGGAAACATATTATAAGAGCTTCTTACTTTGAGGGTTGTTTTTCTTCTTTTTGAGAGTGTACCATTATGTAGTCATGACCCTCCTGCCCTAGTCTCTCCAGAGCTAGGATTTTAATTATGTACCACTATGCAAGGTTTAAAGTACTGCTCTGGGTTATTACTTTTTTTTTGAGTGTTTATGACAGCCACACTAATGTTGCCTGTACATTCTCAAAGGTAACAAGTTTGTTTTGAATTTGAAAACTTTTGCAGTAAAAGTATTTTTTACTTATAATGCTTTTCACAACCTTTCCAAGTTGATGTCTTTCCTGTCTTGACTTAAACATCACTTGCTCAAAGTTTTTTTGTTTGTGTTTTTGAGACAGGGTTTCTCGGTGTAGCTCTAGCTGTCCTGGAACTAACTCTGTAGACCAGGCTGTCCTGGAACTCAGAAGTCCACCTGCCTCTGCCTCCCAAGTGCTGGGATTATAAGTGTGTGCCACCACTGCAAGGCTTTTTTTTTTTAAACCCATGGTCCTGTTGCTCTATTTTTCACTGTAGGACATCATGTGAATTATTTTTAATAGAATGTGGTGTGTGTGTGTATGTGTGTGTGTGTGTGTCTGTGTCTGTGTGTATGTATGTGTGCGTGTAATTAAATGTGTATAGCACATGAGTATACAAGCACATGGCCTGAAGTCATTAAGGTGTTTCCTTCAATTTCCAGATAGAATCTCTCAATGAATCTCGAGTTCACAAATTTGTTCAGAAAACTCTAGTGGTTCTCATGTCTCCACCTCCCCAGTACTGTGACTACAGATGCAAGTTGCAATGCCCAGACTTTTCTTTGGATGCTGGGGACTCAGTCTCACGTTATTACATTGTCCTGTAACTACTTTACTGGCTGAACCATCTCTATAGTGCCAGCTCATTTGTCAGTTTTACTCAAAGAAAAAATCATCTTGAGCACAACAACATTGTGTCTCATTCAGTTACATCCTAGTACCTTAAAAAGAATCTAGAACTGTGCTTTTCAACTTGTGGGTTATAACTCTTTTGACGGTCATATATCAGATACCCTGCATATCATATATTTACATTATAATTCATAATAGAAACAAATTACAGTTTTGAAGTAGCAACAAAAGTAATTTTATGGTTGAGGTCATTATAGCAAAAGGAGTTGCAGTGTTAGAAAGGTTGATAACTACTGACCTATAACATAGCCAGTAATTTGTTGAATCAATGAATCATTACATGAAATTACTATATTTTAAAAATTAACTTTAGTTTTGGCCTTAGCTTACCTCAAAGATAGGCTGCAATCTGTAAACTAAACAACCGTTTCCTCATCCAAGCTGCTTTTGGTCAGTGTTTTATCACAGGAGCAAAAAGGAAATTATTAAAACAATCTGTATCCATCAGGGAAATGCAAATAAAAACATTTGTAATTTTTCTAGCTGTAGTGGTTTAAATAAGAATGTCCCTCACAGGCTCATATATTTGAAAGCTTAGTCATCAGGGAGTAGAATCTTTGGTAGGGATATGAGATATGGCCTTGTTGGAGTAGTGTTGGACGCCCAACATGCCTGCAAGTAAGACGCCACAACAGGGTCCTTCTGCACACGTTTATTGGGAGAGCTTGATTGCAGAGGCGAAAAGACCCCGAACCCAGAACTGGTGCTGCTTATATAGGCCTAAGAGAGGCGTGTCTCACACCCAGATTGGTTATGCTTACTATCTCATTTGCATGTCTCACATCTGATTGGTTAACATACCTCATTTGCATGTCTCTCATCTGATTGGTTAATTCTCAAAACCTCATCTTGGCAAAAAACTTTACTGCATATGTACACATTGGGTGTCGACCCAAACTTATGCGTGGTGGCCAGGAGTAGCCAGCACCACCCTGCAATGGCACATGTGGCTTCCCACAGAGTAGGTGTGGCCTAGATGGAGGAAGTATGTCATGGGGGTGGCTTTAGACTTCAAAAGCCCATGGTAGGCCCAGTTTTCCATTTCTGCACATGAATCAGGATGTAGTCACAGCTACTGCTCCAGTTACATGCCTAGCACCATGCTTACTGCCATGATGATAATGGACTAAGGCACTAAAACTGTAGGCAAGCCCCAATTAAATGTTTTCTTTTATAAAAGTTGCCTTGATCATGGTGTCTCTTCACAGCAATAGAATACTAACTAATCCAGACCTGAACAGACACCAGCCCACCACCATGCTAGTGGGACTCACTGTCACATGTGGCTTAGGTCCAGAGTCTTCCTAGATTTTGCTCTAGCACTCACCTAAGCCATTCCTCCCAGCCCATCTCCATTACTTTGTGCTCTCCATTCTCTTCTATTGACCCATGGCCAATATGGCTGAGACATAGGTAGGCTGCTACTGTTGAGGTACATGATAGGGAATGCCTTGGGGAACTGTGAGAGAAGCTAGAGAGGTTCCAGACGAAAAGGAAGCGGCTGTTCCTCCCACTCCTTAGGTGGATTTTGTTCCCTGTATTTTTCTTGGATGTGATTTCATGACTCCTGTGTCAAGTATTTACATTCAATTCATAAGGCACGTTTATTCATTCATGTTAAATGCTGGAAGACAACTACAGAGCCCAGTCTGGTGGAAGGATAGGCTGAGTGTTTTCTTCAGTGTACCCTGAATCTGGTTATGGCCTTCTGCCTTGCTTTCAAGCTTTCTCAGATATAGTCTATAATAGGTGCTAGGCATTTGTGTTTAAATTGGTCTGTCCTAAGAAAGTTCTCTGAAAGAGCTGCTCGGTTAATATTTAGCATGTGCTTGCTGGCTTTTATGTTTTTCTGAACTCAAACAACCTTCCTTAAATCATTGCTTACTTTATTAAATTTGTGAATAAAAACACTGAAACTGAAATAAAGTTGTCTACAGTATTAGATTGTATTCTGCTTCATTCTTTAAAGTCTTCAAATCCTAGGTCTTACAGACAGATCTGCATAGGACAATGAATGTTGACAGGCTGGCTGTGCCTTACTTCATCTTCTTGATTCTAGTCTCTTTAAATTCCCCTTAAACCTACTCCGTGCCTGCCCACCTCAACCCCTCCTTGAAGCCCATATCCATTCCCTTGGGATTCATCACTGTAGTGGCTATTCCTGGATGTCAGCTTGATTACATTTAGAATGAACTACAATCCAGAATTGGAATACTCACCTGTGAACCTGATCTTGAGGCTGGAAGATACAAGTTTCTGACATAGATCTTGGCATGGAGATCTTGAAGCATAGTGGCTATGAGTCCCAGGAGACTAAGGCAAGGAGATCTCTTAGTTCAAGGTCATTTGGAACAAAGCAAATCCCAGATTCAGGAATGGTGACACATACCTTTAATCTGAGCCACACCTTCTGCTGGAGACCTACATAAGGACAATGGAAGAAGGAAGATCCTCTCTTCTTCACCTGCTTGCCTTGTAGGACTGAGAAACTGTTAGATCCTTGGACTTCCATTCACAGGTGCTGCTGACCATTGTTGGGGAGTTGGACTACAGACTGTAAGTCATCAACAAATTCCCTTACTATACAGAGACTACCCATAAGTTCTGTGATTCTAGAGAACCCTGACTAATACAATCACTAACTGCCACTAATGTACAATAATTCTGCCTTGCCTGACCCTAAGAGCCAGATCCTAAACCCTACCTAGAAGACGTCCAGAGTCAGTCTCCAGTCCTCAACTGCTAGCCTATTACCTATACAACCCACTGAATTGATCTGGGACAGCATATGGTTTGAACACAGAGTTGCAACCAGAAAGTCCTATCCAGTACAAGTTGGAATCCGAATATTAAAATCCTGAGTGACTCAAAGAATGAGAACCAAGTATCATTCTGATGGTTGACAACTTGTCAGATAGGAGTAATAGCAACCAAAGAACTAAATGCCCACCCAAAAGGCAAAAATAGATACACATACACCAAGGAACACCATAAGAATCCTAAATCTAGATATTTAGATCCCAATGCAAAAAAAAAAAAACCCAAAAAACAAAAAACAACAAACATAAACAGTGACGACAATATGCCTCCACCAGAAACAACCCCTTACTATAATATTCCCTAAGAAAGAATAATTTAGATTGAAGTATGTGGTAAAGACTTCAAAATAGCAATTATGCATATGTTCAAGGACCTTAAAAGGATATGAAAAAATGTCTCACTGAGAACTCTGAAGACAAAAATAGTTGACTGAGGAAATGTAAACAATTCAACTATGAAAATACAATATGACAAAGAAGTAGAATGACTAAATTAACCCAAACTGAAATAAGACTTGAAAATAAAAACTCAGGAAGTCAAACAAAGACCTCAGAGAAAAGCCTAATCAACTGATTTAATGAAGTGAAAGAATTTAAGGTCTGGGGAACAACGTGGAAGGAATGGATATCTCTGACATTGGAAATATTAGATCTTAAAGATCTAGGAAGAACAGTGTGGGTTGGTACCCAGGGGGTCCCCCTTCTTAGAGGACAAGGGGAGGGGGTGAGGGAAAGATTGTGAGGAAGAGACTGTGAGGAGGGGCAGCTGTGATTGGGATATAAAGTGAATAAGTAAATAAAATAAATAAGTAAATGGAAAAAATCTAGACACAAAATATCAGACTATCTGGAACACTATGTTTTGGGTGTTTGTTTGTTTGTTTGTTTGTTTGTTTGGTGTCACGGCACTCTGGTGGAGTCAGCTTGACAAAGCGAAAGCTGGGAACCTGGTTCATGAAGCAAAGAGTTTCAAGGAAACTCCCTTCCCGGGGACCTGGCATTTTCTCCCTAATCTATATAAACCATAAAATTAATTATTCCATTCCCACATTAGTCTAGTGTATGGATCCACGTGCTCTCTATATAGCATTACCTTATAGTAAATGCCTTTTAAGATTGTATTCTAACAATAGCTCAAGCCTTTTCCCAGTGTTCTTAGATTCCAGATAGCAGCAAGGAGCTTAACCCATTCAGTAACTAATTAAGCACTACCATAAAGCAATAAAGCACAGCCATTAATTCAGTTGTCTGCAAAGTCTAAAATTCTCACTGAGATAGAAATTCGTATTATAGACTACATTCCATGCCAAGAGCAAATTAGTATACTATACTGAAAATGGACAGTCTCCAGATATAGATAAGAATTAACGAGGCGTAGAGAATTTTGGGGTCAGTGACACTACATTAGTCTTGAGGCGTATCAAGAGTTAACTACCCTGAGGCTATTAACTCTAAGTGTAAAACTCTTGCCTGGCAGAAAGTGCTAATCTCTATAAGGTAAACATTTATCTGGTCCCTACAAATTCCCTTTGTAGTCACTCCCTTTGCATCTGTGTTAATCTCTAATGTTAAACGTTTATATGGTTCCTTTTGAAGTCACTCCTTTTGCACCTGGAAAAATTCAATGTGCCTTTTTCTGTTATGATTTGCAATTTACTCTGTATTATAAAAGTCTGAGGCTCGACTAGAAAATTAAATTCAGATTCAACAACTCTCTTGTGTGTATCTGATTGTCATTTCATCCGACTCCTTTGCCCATCTGCTTAAGTAATCCCGTTCCTCGCAGACCAGGGACCCAGAGGGTCTGCGGCAGTTTGGTTTTTGGTTTTCTTTCTTTTTTTTTTTTTTTTATCGAGACAGAGTTTTTCTGTGCAGTCTTGGCTGTCCTGGAACTCACTACGTAGACCAGGCTGTCCTCAAACTCTGAAATTTTCCTGCCTCTACCTCCCAAGTGCTGGATTAAAGGCATGCACCACCACTGCCTGGCTTTATCTGGGACACTATGTACAGACCAAAATTTATGACTGATAAGTTTACAAAAAGGAAACAAAGCTCAGGTCAAAGGCACAGAAAATATTTTAACAAAATATCCTAGACATAGATAGTGCAAGAGTGAAATATCAAGGAGCAAGAGGCATATAGAACACACCCCAGACAGGACTAGAAAAGTTCACACACACACTTTCCTATGACACATAATAATGAAAACACTTAAATGTACAGAACAAAGAAATGATATGAAATCTGCAAGGGAAAAAGACCAAGTTATATATAAAGTCAGGCCCATTATAATAAAACCTGATTTTAATGGAGACTTTGAAAGCTCAAAGGGCCTGGGCAAATGGTCTACACATTATGAAAGACCAAAAAATGCCAGCCAGGACCACAACACCTAGCAAACTATCAATTATAATCAGTGGAGAAATAAGACCATTTCCTGATTTAAAAAACAAATATTATTATATTTAAGTAATATCTATCCAGCAATTCAGTACTACAGAAGAAACTAGAAAGAAAAATTCTGCATGAAAAGAAGTGTAAATACACCCAAAAAGATGCAAGGAATACACAGCCCAGACCATTTAACCAAAATAAGTTTAAGAAAGAACAAGACAACAATAATAACACAATAATAAGAATTAACAAACACTTCTCATAAATTACTCTCAATACTAATAGTTACAATTCTTCAATAAGAAGACAGGTTGACACTCCTGGGCATATATCCAGAAAATGCTCCAACTTGTAATAGGATGCATGCTCCACTATATTCATGGCAGCCTTATTTATAATAGCCAGAAGCTGGAAAAGACCCAGATTTCCCTCAACAGAAGAATGGATACAGAAAAGTGGTACATGTACCCAATGGAGTACTACTCAGCTATTAAAAACAATGAATTTATGAAGTTTTTAGGCAAATGGATGGCTCTGGAGGATATCATTCTGAGGTAAGTGAATCACAAAAGAACACACATATATTCACTCACTGATAAGTGGATATTAGCCCAGAAACTCAGAATATCCAAAATACAATTTGAAAAACACATTGAAACTCAAGAAGAAGGAAAACCAAAGTGTGGATATGTTGATTCTTCTTAGAAGGGGGAACAAAATACCCATGGAAGGAGTTACAGAGACAAAGTTCAGAGCAGAGACTAAAGGAATTACTATCCAGATACTGTCTCATCTGGGGATCATCCCATAAACAACCAGCAAATGCAGACCCTTTTGCAGATGCCAACAAGAGCTTGCTGACAGGAGCCTGATATGGCTCTCACCTGAGAGGCTCTGCTAGTACCTGACTAATACAGAAGTGGATGCTCACAGTTGTCCATTAGACGGAGCATAGGGTCCCTAATAAAGGAGCTGGAAAAAGTACCCAAGTAGCTGAAGGGGGCTGCAGAACCATAGGAGTAATACCAATATGAACTAACCAATAACCCCAGAGCTCCCTGGGAATAAACCACCAATAAAAGAAAACACAGGGAGGAACTTGTGGCTCTACCTGTAAATGTAGCAGAGGATGGCCTAGCCGTTCATCAATGGGAGGAGAGGCTCTTGGTCTTGTGAAGATTATATGTTCCAGTATAGGGGAATGCCAGGGCCAGGAAGCAGGAGTGGGTGGGTTGGGGAGCCGGGGGCGGGGGAAGAGGATAGGGGATTTTCTGAGGGGACTAGGAAAGGGAATAACATTTGAAATGTAAATAAAGCAAATATCTAACTAAAAATAAGAAACACAAAAGACTTCCCCACAGCAAAAAAAAGAAAAAATAAAGAAAGAAATTAAGAAATTATGAAAGAAGGAAAGAAAGAAAGAAAAGAAAGAGAAAAAGGAAAAGAAAAAGAAAAAGAGAAAGAAAAAGAAAAAAACAAGAAAATACAATCCTTACAGAGAATAGATGAGATAAAATAAACTCAGGAATGAAACTAAAGGGATAGAAACAAAAACAGTAAAAAAGACAAAGAGCCAATTAAATGAATAATTTGGTTTCCTCTTTTTAAAAAAAGCAAGAAGGGCTGGAGAGATATCTCAGCATTTAAGAATACTAGCTGATTTCCCAGAGGTCCTGAGTTCAATTCCCAGCAACCACATGGTGGCTCACAACCATCTATACTGGGTTCTGATGCCCTTTTCAGGTATGAGGGTGTACATGCAGATAGAGCACTCATACATAAAACAAATATATATAAATAAGTCCTTTATAAAAGCACAAAGATTAACCAGCTTTTAGACAAATTAACTAAAAGAGAGTCCAAATGAATAAAAATGAAATTATGAAGTCAGAGACACCACCACAATCATCTAGAAAATTCAAAGAACCATATAGACATACTTCAAAAATGTATATCCTACTATAGTGGAAATCCTTAAAGAAACTGATAGATTTCTTGATACATATGACCTACCAAAATTAAATTAAATTGAAATAAACAATTTCAGATTGATCTATAAACATCCCTTAGTGAAACAGAATTAAATATCTCCTAACCCATGGTCCAGGGACAGATTAATGTTGCACAGAATTTTACAAGATTTTCAAAGGAGAGTTCATGACAATATGCCTCAAATTATTTCACAAAATTTAAAATGAAGGGGTATGTCTTAATTTTTTCAAAGCCATTATTACTTGCCATGAACTGGACTCCGTTGGCCCCTCAACCCATGGGGAACCAAGGTCCTGGTATTCAGGGGAGCAAGGAGTCATCATGGTGAAAAACAGACACAAACACAATGGACTGTTGATCTGAATTAAATTTCTCAAAGCGAGCATCAGACTTTTAATACAGAAGAAAATAAGGAAGTTAGGTGACACATCAGCCAAGGTACATAGAGATTACCCGATGCTTAATGACTCTTTACACAAAACAGAGGAATGGATACATAAAGACTAGCAGGAACTAGACAATATAACAACTGAGACAAAGTCAGCTTTATCTAAGGTCAGCTATATACTTAGAAACCAGGTGTGAGGTCATCATGCTCCCAGGGGCATGGACTTTCACCCCCAAGTCATAGTTCTAATTAGGAAGTTCTGCTCTAACTAGACTTCTCATGAATAATGCAATACTCTGGTTCCTCCTTAAACCACAGCCTGATCTTCTTCCTAAACCCTGTAAATTCCTGTATATGGGAGTGACTTGGCTGTTATTCTAAGTGATTTTGTGGGGGACTTTCTTCTATTAAGTGATGTGGTCTGCCATACATAGCTATAATAAGAATTTTAAACTTATTTTGCTAAGCTTGCTCTGAAATTTCTAACTCTATGTAATAGATAGTAATGCCTGATTTCATCCACTAACTCTCTTTCAATATGGGAGGCAATTTGTGTGAATAAGTAACATTCTTACTAAATTGTAAGCACAGGGTCAGCTCAAGAATTGCCTAGGACATTGGTGGAGGCCAGAAAGCAAAGTTCACCCTAATTTAGGTATTTGACAAATCATTCATTGGAGGCAAATATAATAAAACAAAACTGAAAGAAAGCACACAGATCCATTCACCGACTAATGCAAGGACAAGTTTGGAGCATTCGTGCTATGGGAGGCCAATGCTCCAGGAGACTAAGTTTTTATGAAACTTTTTGGCTTGGGTCTGCGTCCAAGCTTTTGGGCTTGCCATGCAGTTTTTACTGGAGTGGGTGTGGCAATTACTGTTACCAAAACCACAAAAAGACTCAACATAAAATTATAGACCAATATCCTTTATGATCATAAATACAATTCTCAATACTTCTAAAACATATTCAAGAATACATCAAAAGTTATCAACCATAATAAAGTTGGCCTCATCTTGGAGATTCAGAGATGGTTCAACATATGTAAATCTAATACATATCTACCACATAAACAGACTAAAAGACAAGACAGAAGATCATTTCATTAGATCTAGAAAAAAAAAAATTGTGTTTGTTTTATCTCATTTGTTTTTGGTTTTTTTGAGGCAGGGTTTCTCTGTGTAGTCCAGGCAGTCTTGGATCTCATTCTGTAGACCAGGATAGCCTTGAACTCACAGAGATCCAACTGCCTCTGCTTCCCAGCTGCTGGGATTAAAGATGTGCTTTACTACCACTTTGCTGCAGAAACTGCCTAAGTTTAAAATTCTTTCAAAATAACAGTCCTGAAGAAACTAGGGGTAAAACTGGATATACCTCCACACTATAAAGGCAGTTTACAGCAAGCCTATATATAGCCAATATCAATTTAAATGGAGAAAAACTCTAAGCATTTTCACTAAACAGAGGAATATAAGGATGTTTACTCTCTCCATACACACTGTGATGACTATTCTTGGTTGTCAACTTGAGTATATTTGCAATGAACTTCAATCTAGAAATGGAGGGCAAACCTGTGAGCCTGATATTGAAGCATGAAGACAATGTGCCTTTGGTTTGGATCTTGACACTGGAGTCATAGGCTTTTGTGTTAGATCTTGAAGGGGCTCCAGAGAACACTGACTAATACAATGATAATGGCCTGAACCTCTGAACCTGTAAGCCGGACCCAATTAAATGTTGTCCTTTATAATACTTGCCATGGTCATGATGTCTGTTCACATAAATAAAATCCCAACTAGGACAAAGATTATAAACTGTCCTGAGGATTGGTGGAGTAAATATAGGATCTATGGTTGATTAGTTTCATACACTATGGGCCTTTTTATTTAAGGAGGGCTCAAAGCATGCTTTTTGGTCTAGAAAATGTTTTAGATAAAATTTGTTATTTAGGTTAGAATCCTGTTCAATGATCTAATTCAGAAATAACTCTAATAAAACATGGTACTTGGCCATATTGAATAATTGGTTCTGGTTTATGGGTGAAGAAATGATTTTTTTTTAAATCTCTCCATTTAAATGGTATTGCTTGCCTATGCATTGTAGCACTGCCCTGAGACTTTGAGCATCACCTTTCCTTTCTGTCAGTGAATTCCTATAGACTTTTTGGTATTTTTAGCCATTTTTACTATATTGATCCTGTTAATCCATGAGCATGGGAGATCTTTCCAACTTCTGAGATCTTCTTTGATTTCTTTCTTCAGAGACTTGAAGTTCTTATCATACAGATCTTTCACTTCCTTAGTTAGAGTCACACCAATGTATTTTATATTATTTGTAACTATTGTGAAGGGTGTTGTTTCCCTAATTTCTTTCTCAGCCTCTTTATCCTTTGTCTAGAGAAAGGCCATTGATTTGTTTGAGTTAATTTTATATCCAGCTACTTCACTGAAGTTGTTTATCAGTTTTAGGAGTTCTCTGGTGAAACTTTTAGTATCACTTATATATACTATTATGCATATGATAGTATATATACTATGAATTTATGAAATTCTTAGGCTAATGGATGGATCTGTGAGATATAATCCTGAGTGAGGTAACACAATCACAAAAGAACTCACCTGATGTGCACTCACTCATACGTGGATATTAGCCCAGAAGCTCAGAATATCCAAGATACAATTTGCAAAACACATCAAACTCAAGAAGAAGGAAGACCAAAGTGTAGACACTTTGGTCCTTCTTAGAAGGGGAAACAAAATGCCAATGGAAGCAGTTACAGAGACAAAGTGTGAAGCAGGGACTGAAGGAATGAACATCCAGAGACTGCCCTACCTGGGGATCCATCCCCAAAACAAACACCAAAACTAGACACTATTGTGGATGCCAACAAGAGCTTGCTGACAGGAGCCTGATATAGCTGTCTCCTGAGAGGCTCTGCCAGTGCCTGACTAATACAGAAGTGGATGCTCACAGTCATCCATTAGAAGGAGCACAGGATCCCCATTGAAGGAGCTAAAGAAAGTTCCCAAGAAGCTGAAAGGATTTGCATTCCCCTAGGAAGAACAACAATATGAAAGAACCAGCACCCCTGAGCTCCCTGGGACTAAACAACCAATCAAAGAAAATACAGAGAGGGCCTACTCATGCATATGCAGCAGAGGATGACCTAGTTGGTCATCAATTGGAAAAGAGGCCCTTGGTCCTGTGTTGTTCTAAGCCCCGGTACAGGGGACAGACAGTTCTAGGAAGTGGGAGTGGGTGGGTTCTTGAGCAGGGGAAAGGGGGAAGGAATAGAGTGTTTTTGGAGGGGAAACTAGGAAAGAGAATAACATTTGAAATGTAACTAAAGAAAATATCTAATAAACAAAACAAACAAGTGTTGCCACATCCTTTAGGCATTTATTCTAGAAGTAGGAAAACTTATGCGCTCTGACAAGTCTTGTATGAGTATTGACTATAACTTTATTCAAGATAGTTTCAAAAATGAAAACAACCTAAATATCTTCAACAACTTTGTTAATTCATAAATGCAACACTAGTCAGCAATAATAAAGAAGAAACAATAATTGAATAAGTTTCAGTGGCATTACAGAGAGTGAAAAAAATCCAATTTCAAAATGTCTATAATTCCTTTACAATGCATTATATAGATAATGAATTTATACAGATGGAGCACAAATCATTATTGCCAGGGATCAAGAAGATTTTTAATAATGTGGGTAGGAAGAGATAGTTTGAGAGGTTGGAATATTTCTATGTGCTAACTGCAATGATGTCTGCACGAACCAACACATGAATTGAACTATATAACAAAAAGAAAAAAAAACCCTGATGAATACAAGTAAAAAGGTGCTTTGCTCTCAAGCAGGCTTCTTTTTAATTAATAATTCTTTGCCAATGTCCATAATTGAGATTCAATAAACTTGTGACAACGTAAAATGTTGTCATTGAGGACCTGTTATTTTAAAATATTTTTATTTGTGTTATTCTAAAGTTACCTATACAGATATCATTTAAAATTTTACCAAAGATGTCACCCACATACATTTTAAAAGAATTAAATAAAAACTTAAAGTCTACTGGTATTGTATGCTTTGGGATCATGAGCTAGACTTTGGCTGCTGATATATTTTGTTTGGCCAACAACATGTTGACCCACACAATGTTTCCAAACCACTTTTCAGTCATAATTTTAGAATGTAAAACATTAAAAGATTTATAGCAGGTTTGGGTTTTAGACTTTCTGGGTTGGAACTGAGGACATGTTATTTTAAAAAATGTATTAAACATGGAAAAGGACACTTGTGGGAGATAGAAGAGAGTAATGGAAAGTGAATATAGTCAAAGTAAGTGATATATTTAAACAAGGCAGCCTTATGAAACCCATTGCTTTATTCAATAAGTATACACTGATGAAAATTTTCTCAAGAAGTTCTGACACCTAAATTTGAGGACCAGAGCTTTAACAGATCCATAATGTAGATGAAATTCTCAGGCCTTGCCAAGCACTGACAGGAATTAAAATGACTTAAGGTTGTGGGGTTTTTAAGTTCAATTTATTTATTTTGTAAAGGTCTCGTCCCTCATGACACAAGAATGTATAAGGTAAACTATTTTGCTAGTCAATCAGTAGGTTGACTACTCAAAGGCAGGTCTCTTGGGGGATAGAAACAATACATTCTATTTGTGTCTTTAGTTGTCATGGAAGCAAGCACAACAAAGCCACAGCAAAACTGGTCTCCTAAGGATGTCTGCTGACAAAATATCTAGATAAGACCAGAAAGACCTGTTGGAGATTCTAATTAAATGGGTATGTTATAAAGTGGGCCACTTAAAACCCAAGGATTCTGATTTTCAATGGTTATTAGTTTGCTAACTTTTCTGGCCTGGTCTTGTCCTCCTCTGTATCAGGTCTGATGTTGCCCCCATTCTAATTTATGTCCACCCTTAATAACAAGTAATTTTCCCTTTCAGTGACGAAATTATCTACAATTGTCTTCGTTCTGTTTATCACCACTACTGACATTGGTTCATGCTTGTTTACTCATCTATATTAATAACTAACCTCCAAAGTCTCTAAACTATCCATTTCCTGCCGTCATATTGGAATGTCATTAAAATTTAGATACACAGTAAATTACATTCTTTGTACAATAAATTAATAATTCTTGAAGGATTCTAGTATGAAATTTGGATTCCCATTATATCCTGGCACTTGAGTTCTTTTCTAGCCATATCTTCAAACCCTTATCAGTTCACATAGGAGGCCATAGACTTACTCAGAGAATCACTTATATGGCAGAAATAAATAATGATCATGTGTATCTGTTGTTATTACTCAAGTAAAATCAGAAGTTAAAATCCATGTGGTGCTTTCTCTAATCTTATTTTCACAAAGATATGTATTTAGAGGTAGCATTTGCCTTTTCATTTGACAGGAGGAAATTGAAATAGTCAGACCCAAATTTTCTTTCTACCATTTCCCTTAAAACCAAATTATTTTCTGTGATCTCAAGATATGAATTTGAACATACAACAACTGAGAAACAAGAGTAAGTTGTGTAAAAATTCTAAGATAAAAATAATTGCAACATTAAATTTTAATTGTGACTCTGACTTGATTTCAAATTCCTATTTCCTCAGACTCTTTGGATACATTGATTTCTCTCCTCTGCCAGGCTTCCAGTTCTGCTAAGCTGACTGAAGATCCATCTCAGATCCCACAGTTGTGCTGGGTGATAAGCTAAAAAGTAGCAATATGTCCAACAAGTTAGAGAAGGGGAAGTCAGGCAATAAGGTTGGGTGGTCTAGTGACACTATTGACAATGAACACTTGGGCCGTCGCTCATCCAAATGTTGTTTTGTTTATGAAAAGCAACGTGCTTTTGGTGAAAGCTCCTCAGAAAGTGAAAAAGAATATGAAGACAACGGTGATGTACTCTGTGCTTGGGGTCATCAAAAGGGAAGACACAGCGATCTTTCAAGCAACCTGGTTAATACTTCATCTTCAAAGCCTCAAGACCCATCTAAATCCCTTCCTTCCTCTATCATTGACTAAAGCCTCATTTTGCTTCTCCCATTCCTTAACCAGACTGAACTGCATGCAAGATGTCCTTGTTGCTACACAGGAATTAAATGCTGTTTGACTCTCTCTCTCTCTCTCTCTCTCTCTCTCTCTCTCTCTCTCTCTCTCTCTGTGTGTGTGTGTGTGTGTGTGTGTTTGTGTGTGTGTGTGTCTGTCTGTCTGTCTGTGTGTATGTGTGTGTGTGTGTGTGTGTGTGTGTGTGTGTGTGTGTATGTGTGTGATATTTTCTTTATGTGATGGGGTAGGATGTAACAATGAAGGAAAGTAGAAGGTGAAACATGGATCATATAGAGCATTTATTTGTAAGCCCTGGTATGCCCCAATTGCTTGTTAACCACATAGGGCTCTCAGTTATCTAAGACATATCTATTTACTTTTTTTGTGTTTAGACACCTGGACTATCTGTCCCTGTCTCTTCCTGGTCAGACCACGGTCATCATATGTAACTCCATAACTTTTCCAAGTCACCACCATGTCCATTCTATATTAGTTCCTTTTCTCATAGATGTGTCAAAATAACCAACAAGAAACAATTTAAGAAAATAAGAGATGATTTTGGCAATCAATTTAAGAAAGACAATCCATCATAGCAGAGAAGATATTGGCGAAAGAAATGGAAGAAACAGGAGGCTAGCTGGTCTCATTGCTTTTGCATTTAGGAACCAACAGGAGATGAGCTCAGGTACTTCACTTACTTCTTTTCATTCATTAGGCAATTAGATTAGGTCTCCCTCCTTCGATAACCAAAGAAATTAACTTCTCCCTGGCCCCAGGCATGCACAACCATTTTTCCTCAGGGTGTTTCTAGATTCTGTGAAATTATCTATCAATATAGGCTTATCCACCCCTTGTGAATTTAGCATGTAACCATGTTATTTTAAAAATATTATTTTAGCCAGGCAGTGGTGGCATATGCCTTTAATACTAGCACTCAAGAGGCAGAGGCAGGTAGATCTCTGTGAGTTTGAGGCCAGCCTGATTTACAAAGTGAGTTCCACAACAGATGTGGCTACACAGAGAAACACTGTCTCAAACACTGTCTCAAACACTGTCTCATCCTTGGCTACATATGTATCTGGACAAGCTCCAGTTTTTTAAAAAGATTCTGAATCTTGGGCAACTGTTTTCTTGTAACTACTTTGCAGATTCTAAAAGTAGTTATTGTCTAAAGCTGAAAGAATTTAAGTCTCTTAGATAAACATGTGAATGAAAGGAGGGAAATAAACAAAAAGAAAAAAAAAGAAAAACATGAGGTCAAAAAAAGGAATAGGAATTTGAAGTTTATTCCAGCTATAAAATGCAAGTTATTCTGACTTTAAGGTAACATCACATGGCATACTTCTGAGTCCATTCCCAAGATATTCTGTTGTATTTATCACTATTTGTTTTAGATCTGTGCAGTCTCTGGCACTAGGAGGTCATCAGGGTTTGGATCACATAGCAGTGAACAAATGGATAAATGAACATTAGAAATAGTTAAAGCAGGAGACACTGTGATCTGAGATTATCAAGATAAATGCTGCCATTACTGTTGATATTTAGATGATAAATTTTTGTTGTAAACGCAACCTTAAGTGGCTTGAAGGTGTAGTCTAAAGGAAACTGATTTGTCAAAAACAATGTGCCTTACAGTAGCTTTGCAATTTTATGAGGTCCCATTTGTTGATTCTTGATTTTACAGCCCAAGCCATTGCTGTTCTGTTCAGGAATTTTTCACATGTGCCCATATCTTCGAGGCTTTTCCCCACTTACTCCTCTATAAATTTGTGTCTCTGTCAATAAGACAAAAAGGCCACCAACAGAGTGGGAAAGGATTTTTCCCAACCCTAAATCTGTTAGGGAACTAATATCCAATATATTAGTATTTGTATTTATATATTTGTATTATATAAACAAAGAGCTTAGAAGCTAGACTCCATGAATTCAAATAGCCCCATTAAAAATGGGGTACAGAGCTAAACAAAGAATTCTTAACTGAGGAATACTGAATGGCTAAGAAGCACCTGAAAAAATGTTCAACATCCTTAATCATCAGGAAAATGCAAATCAAAACAACCCTGAGATTCCACCACACACCAGTCAGAATGGCTAAGATCAAAAATTCAGGTGACAGCAGATACTGGCAAGGATGTGGAGAAAGAAGAACACTCCTCCATTGCTGATGGGATTGCAAGCTTGTAAGACCACTCTGGAAATCAGTCTGGCAGTTCCTCAGAAAATTGGACATAGTACTACTGGATGATGCAGCAATACCTCTCCTGGGCATATACCCAGAAGATGTTCCAACTGGTAATATGTACACATGCTCCACTATGTTCATAGCAGCCTTATTAATAATAGCCAGAACCTGGAAAGAACCCAGATGCCCCTCAACAGAAGAATGGATACAGAATATGTGGTACATTTACACAATGGAGTACTACTCAGCTATTAAAAAGAATGAATTTATGAAATTCCTAGGCAAATGGATGGACCTGGAGGGCATCATCCTGAGTGAGGTAGCCCAATCACAAAAGAAGTCATTAGATATGCACTCACTGTTAAGTGGATATTAGCCCAGAAACTTAGAATACCCAAGATACTGTGGGTTATTGGGCTATGCACAGACAGGCTGGTCTCCAGTTAAGCTGAGGTCTGAACCACAAAAATGGTGATAATTCACCTTCATGACATAGTAGGAGTGAATTTCCCTCATGCTCCTGGAACTGTGGCTCCTGCCTTAGTTACAGACCCCCACAGCCCCCACAAGAGAAGCATGGCTAGAAGTCATGTAGGCAATGGCCCAAGCTTCTGACCTTCAGGCTAAACTCCTCCCCAGTTACCTAGCAACAGTAAAGGCCATAAAAAGGGTTGTTCAGCCCCTGCTTGCTCTCTTACTTGTATCTTACTTACTTCTCACTCTCTTACCTCTTACCCCTCACTCTCAGCCTCTCTCCCCTCTCTTTGTCTTCTCCTCTCTCCTCTCCTCTTTTCTCTCCCTCTAAGTCTCTTTCTTTCTAGCCCTTTCTCTCTGTCTGTCTCTCTATCTCTTCTACCTTCTCTCTTTCTCCCTGCCTTTCTACAATAAAGCTCTAAAACCATAGCCAGTCTCTGCTCATCTCGATCTGCTGTGCTCACTCTCACAGGTGTTGGGAGCCTCTTCTCTCATCCCTCTCTCCCATAACACTGGTGGCTTTAGCAAAGTAGCTCCAGGAATCCCAGGTAGTACTGCCTGCCCCTTGCCACACCCGGAAGAGTGTGTCAAAGGCTTGGATGCCCACCCGGGAATGAGTGGAAGGTAGATAGCAACCCTCCCACACCTGACTGACAAGAGCATAGGTGGAACTCTGTTAGGGTGTGGGTCTTCTCCTCCCCACTCTTTCCCCTGGGCCCCCTTTTTAGTTTCCAACAAGATACAATTTGCAAAACACAAGAAAATCAAGAAGAAAGACAAACACGTGGATACTTCATTCCTCCTTAGAATAGAGAACAAAATACCCATGGAAGGAGTTACAGAGACAAGCTTGGAGCTGAGACAAAAGGATGACCATCCAGAAACTGCCCCACCCAGGGATCCATCCCATAATCAGCCACCAAACAGACACTATTGCATATGCCAGCAAGATTTTGCTGAAAGGACCCTGATATAGTTGTCTCTTGCGAGGCTATGCCAGTGCCTGGCAAATACAGAAATGGATGCTTATAGTCATCTATTGGATAGAACACAGGGCCCCCAATGGAATAGCTAGAGAAAGTACCCAAGGAGCTCAAGGGGTCTGCAACCCTATAGGTGGAACAACAATATGAACTAACCAGTACTCCCCAGACCTCGTGTCTCTAGCAGCATATGTAGCAGAAGATGGCCTAGTTGACCCTCATTGGGAAGAGATGCCCTTTGGTCTTGCAAACTTTATATGCCCCAGTACAGGGGAATGCCAGGGCCAAGAAGTGGGAGTGGGTGGGAAGGAGAGCAGGGTAGGGGGGAGGGTATAGGGGACTTTCAGGATACCATTTGAAATGTAAATGAAGAATATACCTAACAAAAAATTGAAAAAAATGAGATGTCTACCAATAACAAACAAACAAACAAACAAACACAAAACCAATATGCCACTTGACATGGGCTGTCATTAGGTACTATAAATGTGCCTTTCCAATGAAAACATGTCATGTCCAACTGGACCTGCAAAACATTGTGCTAGAGGGTCACAGGACAAATCACTAATTGCTTTCACTGGGCTCCTCACTATCCCATTGTGTACTCAGAGTCTGGCTAAAACCTGGGGAAGGATTGTCTCCTTTTCTCATACCAGCTCTTTCAGACACAGGCTCTTGGGTTGGAGGTTGTAGGTTTTGTTAGAACCTCGTGGGAGGCCCATAGGTGCTCCAGGTCTTCAATGACTTAAGGGCAGTTTTGTGCTCTCTTCCTTGCTTTGATGAAAGGATTTTTATATTCATATACATAATACTACAGTACTTAATGGAAATAACCAATGTTCTTGAATAAATTGAAATTAATCCAGTTTCTTTTTGTTGTTGTTTTCCTTAACTTATTTGCTTATTCACTTTACATCCTGATTACAGCCTCTCCTCCCTCCTCTCTTCCCAGTCCCACTCTCATCCCCCACTCCCTTTTCTCCGGGAATACCAACTCTCCCTGGCACATCAAGTTGCAGCAGGACTAGGTGGTAAATCCTCTCCCACTGAGGTCAGACATGGCAGCCCAGCTAGGGAAGAGGATTTCAAAGGGAGATAACAGTCAGAGTAACATCTCTCCCTTACCCCACCCCACCCTACCCCTAACCCCGTCTTAGAGAGATCAGAGATGCCACCCATTACACTTCTTTCTCCCAAACCTCCCAAATTCCCTCCTCATACTTGATTAGAGAAACTTACCTATACATAATCAAAGCAATATACAGGAAGCCAATAGCCAACATCAAGCTAAATGAAGAGAAACTTAAAGCAATTACATTAAAATCAGGGAAAAGACAAGACTCTCCACTATCTCCCTACATATTCAATATAGTACTTGAAGTTCTAGCCAGAGAAATAAGACAACTAAAGGAGATCGAGTAGCTACATATTGGAAAGGAAAAAGTCAAGGTATCACTATTCATGCATATAATAGTACACATAAATGATTCCCAAAATTCTACCAGAGAATTAATACAGCTGAAAAAACACCTTCAGCAAAGTGGCCAGATACAAGCTTAGCTAAAAAATATCAATATTTCTCCTTTATAAAAATTATAAATAAATTGAGAAAGAAATTAGGTGAACAACACTCTTCACAATAGTCACAAAAAATATAAAATATTTTGGTGTAACTCTAACATATGATGTGTAAGTCCTGTATGACAAGAACTTTGTGTCTCTAAAGAAAGAAATTGAGGAAGATATTAGGATGGAAATATCTCCCTTGTCCATGGATTGGTAGGAGTAACATACTAAGAATGGGCATTTTATCAAAATCAATTTACAGATTCAATGCAATTCACATCAAAATTCCAACACAATTCATTACAGACCTTGAAAGAGCATTTCTCAATTTCATATAGAAAAACAAAAAACCCATGGGTAGCTAAAACAATCCTGTATAATTAAATAATTTCTGGTGGTATCCCTATCCCTGATTGTAAGCTATACTTCAGAGCAATAGTAATAAAAATCACAAGATATTGACATAAATATAGACAGATTGATCAACAGAATTGAATCAAAGTCACAGAAATAAATCCACATACTATGGACACTTGATCTTTGGGTATATGTCCAGGAGTGGTACAGCTGTGTCTTGAGGTAGAGCTATTCCCAATTTTCTAAGAAACCACCAAATTGATTTCCAAAGTGGTTGTGCAAGTTTCCACTCTAGCACTGGAGGAATGTCCCCCTTTCTCCACATCCTCGCCTGAGTTTAGATCTTAGCCATTCTGATAGGTGTTAAGATGGAATCTCAGAGTTGTTTTGATTTGCATTCTCCTGATGACTAATAAGAATGTTGATTTTTTTTAAAAGTGCTTCTCCACTAGTAGAGATTCCTCCGTGGAGAATTCTCTGTTTAGCTCTGTACCCCATTTTTAATTGGGTTATTTGCTTTGTTGGAGTCTAACTTCTTGAGTTCTTTATATATTTTGGAGAGCCCTCTGTCAGATATAGGGTTGGTGAAGATCTTTCCCCATTCTGTAGACTGTTGTTTTGTCTTATTGATGGTGGGTTTTGCCTTACAGAAGCTTTTCAGTTTCATGAGGTCACATTTATCAATTGTTAATCTTAGAGCCTGAGCCACTGGTGTTCCGCTTAGGAGTTTGTCTCC
This sequence comes from Mus musculus, assembly GCF_000001635.26. Lineage (NCBI taxonomy): Eukaryota > Metazoa > Chordata > Mammalia > Rodentia > Muridae > Mus > Mus musculus. The sequence continues at coordinate 34,186,231 of NC_000086.7, read as the reverse complement.
TGTACCAACGCATTCAAGACAATTCCCACTTTCTTTTCTGTTAGATTTAGTGTATCTGGTTTTATGTTGAGGTCTGTGATCTACTTGGACTTGAGTTTTGTGCAGGGTGATAATTATGTATCTATTTGCATTCTTCTACATGCAGACATCCAGTTAGACTAGCACCATTTGTTGAAGATGTTTTCTTTTTTTTCCCCATTGTATGGTTTTGGCTTCTTTATTCGTTTAAATATCTCCTGCTTCTTTCTACCTTCCCTGTGAGTCTGAGATTCCAATTCACACTCCTGTTATGCTGACCTCTGCCTTCAGCATTATTATTTTTCTCTTGTATTCCTCTTAAACTTTATTTCTATTGTTTCTTACAAGGCTTCTGATTTGCCAATTATTCTTAAGCATAAGCTATTAAATTCATCCATTTTTTCCCTTTAATACTTTCTAGCTTATAATTTTAATTTGATATTTTTCTAATTGATATATACCTTATTATGCTGTAGATTCCCTGTTGAATTTCTGGCTTGAAATTTATTTCTTTGTACATATAAATATTTCTGTTTTATAATTTAGTATAGCAATATTTTATGGTCATTGTATATTTGTTTGTTTTTTAATGGTTTTATTTATTCTTTGAAAAATTTTATGTACGTACCCTGTTTATGTTCATCTTCCTATTGCCCCCTTCTAACTCTCCTTTTGATTCTTCCAACATATTCCATGTTCTGATGCATATACCTGCCAACTTATAAGTATAATATCCAAATTATACAGTCAGAAACTGGGAAAATAATAATAAATGGCTCACACAACAGATTAAGGTAAGCATACCATATACCAAGTGACTTGAAGAGAAGCTAGCTTTGTGTGGGTACAGAAATAGGAGAAGTTTCTTTAACAGGTCCAGGCTGCTGTGCATGTTTTTCTATGACTAGGCACATGAGGTGACAGTGGCAGATGGGGATGCTGCTTGGAGAATTTAGCAGGCCCCTACACATGTATTACAGAGGAAACCCTAGGTACTTTGGACAAATGATTTTTGCAGATAGCGATTCTCTATTTGAGTGACAGTTCTTGGCCTGATATTAGGTCTCAGTAGAAACTAAACATTTGACAATGAGCTACCAAATTGCCATGTAATCTGACCTGCATCTCATGAGCTGAGTATTATCTAACCAATGAAGCTAGAAAGTAGCTTGTGCACAGCAACAATCCATTATCAACTGGAAGTTGTACATATGTGATCAGGCTTGAGCAGGTCCTAAAAGGCACAAGCAAGTCACATGAAGAGCGGAAGTAACAGAAACCAAGGTTACATGGCATCATCAGAATAAAACTCTCCCACCATAACAACTCCTGGATACACCATCACATCAGAAAAGAAAGACATGAATCCAAAATCACTTCCAATGATGATGTTGGAGGACCTTAAGAAGGAAATACATGAAAACACAGGTAAACAGCTAGAAGCCTTTAAAAAGGAAAGGCAAAAATGTCTTAAAGAGTTACAAGAAAACAGTATCAAACAGGAGATAGAAGTGAACAAAAACATGCAGGATCTAAAAAGGAAAATAGAAAAAATAAAGAAAACCCAAAGGCAGAAAACTCTGGAGATAGAAACCCTAGGAAAGAAATCAGGAACCATAGATGCGAACATCAGCAACAAAATACAAGAGATGGAAGAGAGAATCTCAGGTGCAGAAGATTCCATAGGGAACATGGACACAACAATCAAAGAAAATGCAAACTGCAAAAATATCCTAACTCAAAATATCCAGAAAATCCAGGACAAAATGAGAAGACCAAACCTATGGATAATAGGAGTAGATGAGAATGAAGATTTTCAACTTAAAGGGCCAGCAAATATCTTCAACAAAATTATAGAAGAAAACTTCCCAAACGTAAAGAAAGAAATGCCCATGAACATACAAGAAGCCTACAGAACTCCAAATATATTGGAGCAGTAAAGAAATTCCTCCCGACACATAATAATCAGAACAACAAATGCATTAAATAAACACAAAATATTAAAAGCAGCAAGGGAAAAAGGCCAAGTAACATATAAAGGCAGGCCTATTAGAATTATTCCAGACTTCTCACCAGAGACTATGAAAGCCAAAAGATCCTGGACAGATGTTATTCAGACACAAAGATAACACAAATCCCAGCCCAGGCTACAATACCCAGCCAAACTCTCAATTATCATAGATGGAGAAACCAAAGTATTCCATGACAAAACCAAATTCACACAATATCTTTCCAGGAATCCAGCCCTTCAAAGGATAATAACAGAAAAAGGAAAAAAAAATAATCCTTCAACAAATCTAAAAGAAGACAGCCACAGGAACAGAAAGAAAATTCTAACAACAAAAATAATAGGAAGCAACAATTACTTTTACATAATATCTCTTAATATCAATGGACTCAATTCCCCAATAAAAAGACATAGACTAACATAACTGGCTACACAAATAGAACCAAACATTTTGCTGCCTACAGCAAACCCATCTCATTGAAAAAGACAGACACTATCTCAGAATGAAAGCTGGAAAACAATTTTCCAAGCAAACTGTCTGAAGAAACAAGCTGGAGTAGCCATTCTAATATCAAATAAAATTTACTTCCAACCCAAAGTTATCAATAAAGACAAGGAGGGGCCCTTTATACCAATCAAAGTTAAAATCTTCCAAGAGGAACACTCAATTCTGAATATCTGTGCTCCAAATACAAGGGCAGCCACATTCATTAAAGAAACTTTAGTAAAGCTCAAAGCACACATTACACCTCACATAAAAATAGTGGGAGACTTCAACACACCACTTTCATCAATGGACAGATCATGGAAACAGAAAATAAACAGGGACACAGTGAAACTAAGAGAAGTTATGAAACAAATGGATCTAACAGATATCTACAGAACATTTTTTCCTAAAACAAAAGGATATAACTTCTTCTCAGCATCTCATGGTACCTTCTCCAAAATTGACCATAAAATTGGTCACAAAAGAGGCCTCAACAGGTACAAAAATATTGAAATTTTCCCATGCATTCTATCAGATCACCATGGACTAAGGCTGATCTTCAATAACAACATAAGTAATAGAAAGCTAACATTTATGTGGTGACTGAACAACACTCTCCTCAAGGATACCTTGGTCAAGAAAGGAATAAAGAAAGAAATTAAAGACTCTTTAGAGCTTAATGAAAATGAAGCCACAACATACCCAAACTTATGGGACACAATGAAAGCATTTCTAAGAGGAAAACTCATAGCTCTGAGTGCCTCCAAAAATAAAAAAATAAAAAAATAAAACAAATAGAGAGAGCACACACTAGCAGCTTGACACCACACCTAAAACCTCTAAAACAAAAGGAAGCAAATTCACCCAAGAGGAGTAGATGACAGGAAATCATAAAACTCAGGGGCAAAATCAACCAAGTGGAAACAAGAAGAACTAATCAAAGAATCAACCAAACGAGGATCTGGTTCTTTGAGAAAATCAACAAGATAGATAAACCCTTAGCCAGACTCACTAGAGTACACAGGGACAGCGACCTAATTAAAAAAATCAGAAATGAAAAAAGAGACATAACATCAGATCCCGAAGAAACCCAAAATACCATCAGATCCTTCTACAAAAGGCTATACTAAACAAAACAGGAAAACCTCGATGAAATGGGCATATCCCTAGACAGATACCAGATACCACTGTTAAATCAGGACCAGATAAATGATTTAACAATGCTAAATCCCCTAAAGAAATAGAAGCAGTCATTAATAGTCTCCCAAACAAACAAACAAACAAACAATCAAACAAACAAACAAGCGCAGGACCAGATCAGTTTAGTGCAGAATTTTATCAGACATTCAAAGAAGTTCTAATTCCAGTTCTTCTCAAACTATTCCACAAAATAGGAACAGTAGGTACTCTACTCAGTTCATTCTATGAAGCCACAATTACTCTGATACCTAAACCACAGAAAGACCCACAAAGATAGAGAACTTCAGACCAATTTCCCTTATGAATATCAATGCAAAAATACTAAATAAAATTCTTGCTAACCAAATCCAAGAGCACATCAAAGCAATGATCCATCCTGACCAATTAGGTTTTATTCCAGGGATGCAGGAATGGTTTAAAATATGGAAATCCATCAACATAATCCACTATATAAACAAACTCAAAGACAAAAGCCACATGATCTTCTTTTTAGATGCTGAGAAAGCATTTGACAAAATCCAACACCCATTCATGATAATAGTCTTGGAAATATCAGGAATTAAAGGCCCATACCTAAACATGTTAAAAGCAATCGACAGCAAACCAGTAGCCATCATCAAAGTAAATGGTGAGAAGCTGGAAGCAATCCCACTAAAATCAGGGACTAGAGAAGGCTGCCCACTTTCTACCTACCTATTCAATATAGTACTTGAAGTTCTAGCCAGAGTGACCCTAAAAATTTAACCAGAGAACTCATAAACCTGATAAACAGCTTCAGTGAAGTAATTGGATATAACATTAACTCAAACAAGTCAATGGCCTTCCTCTACACAAAAGATATACAGGCTGAGAAAGAAATTAGAGAAACAACATGTCTTAGGGTTTCTATTCCTGCACAAACATCATGACTAAGAAGCAAGTTGGGGAGGAAAGGGTTTATTCGGCTTACAATTCCATACTTCTGTTCATCACCAAGGAAGTCAGGACTGGAACTCAAGCAGGTAAGAAAGCAGGAGCCGATGCAGAGGCCATGGAGGGATGTTCTTTACTGGCTTGCCTCACCTGGCTTGCTCAGCCTGCTCTCTTATAAAACCCAAGACTACCAGTCCAGAGATGGCCCCACCCACAAGGGGCCTTTCCCCCTTGATCACTAATTGAGAAAATGCCTTACAGTTGGATCTCATGGAGGCATTTCCTCAACTGAAGCTCTTTCTCTGTGATAACTCCAGCTGTGTCAAGTTGACACAAAACTACCCAGTACACAACACCCTTCACAATAGTCACAAATGATATCAAATACCTTGTGGTGACTCTAACTAAGGAAGTGAAAGATCTCTATGATAAGAACCTCAAGTCTCTGAAGATACAAACCAAAGAAGATCTCCGAAGATAGAAAGATCTCCCATTATCATGGATTGGCAGGATCAATATAGTAAAAATGGCTATCTTGCCAAAAGCAATCTACAGATTCAATGCAATCCCCATAAAAATTCAAACTCAATTCTTTAACAAATTAGAAAGGGCAATTTGAAAATTCATCTGGAAAAAAAAAAAAAAAAAAAAAAAAAAAAAAAAAACCTCGGAGAGCAAAAAGTCTTCTCAAGGATAAAAGAACCTCTGGTGGAATCACCATGCCTGACCTAAAGCTGTACTACAGAGCAATTGTGATAAAAACTGCATGGTAGTGGTATAGCGACAGACAAGTAGACCAATGGAATAGAATTCAGGACCCAGAAATGAACTCACATACCTATGGTCACTTAATCTTTGACAAGGGAGCTAAAACCATCCAGTGGAAAAAAAGACAGCATTTTCAACAAATGGTGCTGGCACAACTGGCGGTCAACATGTAGAATAATGCAAATTGATCCATTCCTATCTCCTTGCACTCAGGTCAAATCTAAGTGGATCAAGGAGCTCCACATAAAACCAGAGACACTGAAACTTATAGAGGAGAAAGTGGGGAAATCCCTCGAAAATATGGGCACGGGGGAAAAATTCCTGAATAGAACAGCAATGGGTTGTGCTCTAAGATCGATAGTCCACATCGGACTTCATACAATTTCAAAGCATCTTTAAGGGAAAAGACACTGTCAATAATGACAAAAAGGCCACCAACAGATTTGGAAATTATCTTTACCAATCCTAAATCAGATAGAAGACTAATATCCAATATATATAAAGAACTGAAGAAGGTAGACTCCTGAAAGTCAAATAACCCCATTAAAAAAGGAGCTCAGAGTTAAAAAAATTCTCAACTGAGGAATACCGAATGGCTGAGAAGCACCTGAAAAAATGTTCAGCATCCTTCATCATCAGGGAAATACAAATCAAAACAACCCTGAGATTCCACCTCACACTAGTCAGAATGGCTAAGATCAATAATACAGGTGACAGGAGATACTGGCGAGGATGTAGAGAAAGAGGTTCACTCCTCTATTTTTGGTGGGATTGCAAGCTTGTACAACCACTCTTGAAATCAGTCTGGCAGTTCCTCAGAAAATTGGACATAGTATTACTGGAGGATCCTGCAATACCTCTCCTGGGCATATATCCAGAAGATGACCCAACCGGTAAGAAGGACACATGTTCCACTATGTTCATAGCAGCCTTATTCCTAATAGTCAGAAGCTGGAAAGGACCCAGATGCCCCTCAACAGAGGAATCGATACAGAAAATGTGGTACATTTACACTATGGAGTACTACTCTGCTATTAAAATGAATGAATTTACGAAATTTCTACATAAATGGATGGACCTGGAGGGTATCATCCTGAGTGAGGTAACCCAATCACAAAAGAACACACATGATATGCACTCACTGATAGCTTAGAATACCCAAATTATGAGTTGCAAAGCCCATGAAACTCTAGAAGAACGAAGACCAAAGTGTGGACACTTTTCCCCTTCTTAGAATTTGGAACAAAACACCCTTGGAAGGAGTTACAGAGACAAATTTTGGAGCTGAGACAAAAGAATGGACCATCTAGTGACTGCCGCACCTTGGGATCCATCCCACAATCAGCCTCCAAATGTGCACACTATCACATATGCCAGCAAGATTTTGTTGAAAGGACCCTGATATAGCTGTCTCTTGTGCAGCAATGCCAGTGCCTGGAAAACACAGAAGTAGATGCTCACATTCAGCTATTAGATGGAACACAGGTCCCTAATGTAGGAGCTAGAGAAAGTACCCATGGAGCTGAAGGGTTCTGCAACCCTATAGGACCCTCGGTATTGCAAACTTTATATGCCCCAGTACAGAGGAACACCAGAGCCAAGAAGTGGGAGTGGGTGGGTAGGGGAGTGTGTGTGGGGGAAGTTAAGGGGGGAATTTTGGGATAGCAAATGTAAATGAAGAAAATACGAAAGAACTCAAAGACATTTTAGAACCAAATAAAATGAGTATACATCATATCTGATCTCGAACAATTGAAAGAGGTTAAAGAAAATGTACAAGCACAAAATTCCTACATAAAAATCAATCATTTAGTTAGTTATTTGATTTTAAAAATCTGGATATATCTAATATTAACAATTTAACATCACATACAAAATCTCTAAACAAAACAAAGAAATAAACCCCAAGAATTTATCTTGGGTGAGAACTTGGCAGAGGGTCCCAATGTCTCCAGAGGACTTTATATGCAGTAGGTGCCCTAGCACACCCAGGATCTTGGGATCACTGGTGATTGGAATGCAACTTTTCTTCCAAAGAATCCCGGAGTGTCTTTTGCCATCAGGCTCAGTGACAAAGGAACCCTGACCTTCCAGTAGCTGGGATTTATTCCAGTCTGCACCAGCCTCATGGTGTGAACTTGAGTGTCCCAAGGACCCCAGAGGACTCTCCACGCCACTGGTGCCCTAGTATATCCAGGATCTTGAGATCACTGCTGAGTGGAAAGCAACATCTGTTCCAAAGAATCCTGGAGGGTATTGTGCCAGCAGGAACAGGGAAAAAGGAACCCTGCCAACTAGAGTCTAGGATTCCTTCTGGTGGCTGCAGCCCCACACCATCTTGGGCATGACCTGGGCCGACCCTAGCACACCTAGGATCTTGGGATCACTGAGACCGGTCTACTTAGGATAGCACGTGGGTGGCAGAAGCAACAGTGCTTCTTGGTAAGGGTCCCTTTGAGCCTTCATGCTCAGCCAAGAGGTAGAGCTGACCCAGACCCCTGGGCACCACCCTTGCCAGAGGAGAGTTGGCCTCCAGAGAGTGTTCTGACCTTGAAACTCAGGGTGTGTATCTGAGAACCAGACTTCTGAGCACCATCCCTTCAAGAGGAGAGCTTGCCTGACCACTGGGCCTAAGGAGAGAGGTGGACTCCCAGGAGTGCTGACAGAAGCTTACAGAATCACAGGAGGAACAAGCTCCAGACAGAGACAGCTAGAACATCTAACACCAAAGATTACCAAATGGTTAAAGGCAAATGTAAGAATCTTACTAAGAGAAATCAAGACAACTCAGGATCATCAGAACCCAGCAGGTGCACCAGAGCAAGTCCTGGATACCCCAACACACCTGAAAAGCAAGACTAGAATTTAAAGTCATATCTCATGATGTTTGTAGAGGATGTTAAGAAGGGCATTAATAACTCACTTAAAGAAATAAAGTAGAACAATGCTAAACAGGTAGAAGTCCCTAAAGAATTACAGGAAAACACAGCCAAACAAGTGATGGAATTGAATAAAACCATCCACGATCTAAAAGTGGAAGTATTAACAATAAAGAAAACCCAAAGGGAGACAAATCTGGATATAGAAACTCTAGTAAAGAAATCAGGAAAAATAGATGTGAGCATCAGCAACAGAATACAAGAGATGGAAGAGAGAATCTTTGGTGCAGAAGATTCCATAGAAAACATTGAAAAAAAAAAAAGAAAATGAAAAATGCAAAAAGATCCTAACTCAAAACATTCAGGAAATCCAGGACACGATGAGAAGACCAAACCCAAGGATAATAGGTGTAGATGAAAATGAAGATTTTCAACTTAAAGGGCCAGTAAATATCTTCATCAAGCTTATATAAGAAAACTTCCCTAACCTAAAGAAAGAGATGGCAATGAATATACAAGAAGCCTATAGAACACAAAATAGATTGGACCAGAAAAGATATTCTTCCAGACACATAATAATCAGAACAACAAATGCACTAAATAAAGACAGAATATTAAAAGCACTAAGAGAACAAGGTCAAGTAGCAAATAAAGGCAGGCCTGTTAGAATTACTCCAGACTTCTCACCAGAGACTATAAAAGCCAGAAGATCCTGGACAGATGTGACACAGACCCTAAAAGAACACAAATGCCAGCCCAAGCTACTACAACCAGCAAAACTCTCACTTACCTTAGATAGAGAAACCAACGTATTCCATGACAAAACAAAATTTACACAATATCTTTCCATGAATCAAGCCCTTCAAAGATAAAAATAGGAAAACTCTAATACAAGCAGGGAAAATATGCCCTAGAAAAAGCAAGTCTCAGCACCTCACGGGACCTTCTCCAAAATTGACCATATAACTGGTCACAAAACAGGCCTCAACAGATACAAAAATATTGAAATTGTCCCATGTGTCCTATCAGACCACCATGGCCTAAGACTGATCTTCAATAACAACATAAATAATGGAAAGCCAACATTCACATGGAAACTGAACAACACTCTTCTCAATGATACCTTGGTCAAGGAAGGAATAAAGAAAGAATTTAAAGCCTTTTTAGAGTTTAATGAAAATGAAGCCACAACGTACCCAAACCTATGGGACACAATGAAAGCATTTCTAAGAGGGAAACTCATAGCTCTGAGTGCCTCCAAGAAGAAACGGGAGAGAGCATATACTAGCAGCTTGACAACACAGCTAAAAGCTCTAGAAAAAAAGGAAGCAAATTCACCCAAGAGGAGTAGACGGCAGGAAATAATCAAACTCAGGGGTGAAATCAACCAAGTGGAAAAAAGAAAAACTATTCAAAGAATTAACCAAACGATGAGTTGGTTCTTTGAAAAAATCAACAAGATAGATAAACCCTTAGCTAGACTCACTAAAGGGCACAGGGACAAAATCCCAATTAACAAAATCAGAAATGAAAAGGGAGACATAACAACAGATCCTGAAGAAATCCAAAACACCATCAGATCCTTCTACAAAAGGCTATACTCAACAAAACTGGAAAACCTGGACGAAATGGACAAATTTCTGGACAGATACCAGGTACCAAAGTTGAATCAGGATCAAGTTGACCATCTAAACAGTCCCATATCACCTAAAGAAATAGAAGCAGTTATCAATAGTCTCCCAGCCAAAAAAAGCCCAGGACCAGAGGGGTTTAGTGCAGAGTTCTATCAGACCTTCAAAGAAGATCTAATTCCAGTTCTGCACAAACTATTTCACAAAATAGAAGTAGAAGGTACTCTACCCAATTCATTTTATGAAGCCACTATTACTCTGATACCTAAACCACAGAAAGACCCAACAAAGATAGAGAACTTCAGACCAATTTCTCTTATGAATATCGATGCAAAAATCCTCAATAAAATTCTTGCTAACCGAATCCAAGAACACATTAAAGCAATCATCCATCCTGACCAAGTAGGTTTTATTCCAGGGATGCAGGGATGGTTTAATATACGAAAATCCATCAATGTAATCCATTATATAAACAAACTCAAAGACAAAAACCACATGATCATCTCGTTAGATGCAGAAAAAGCATTCGACAAGATCCAACACCCATTCATGATAAAAGTCTTGGAAAGATCAGGAATTCAAGGCCCATACCTAAACATGATAAAAGCAATCTACAGCAAACCAGTAGCCAACATCAAAGTAAATGGAGAGAAGCTGGAAGCAATCCCACTAAAATCAGGGACTAGACAAGGCTGCCCACTTTCTCCCTACCTTTTCAACATAGTACTTGAAGCATTAGCCAAAGCAATTCGACAACAAAAGGAGATCAAGGGGATACAAATTGGAAAAGAGGAAGTCAAAATATCACTTTTTGCAGATGATATGATAGTATATATAAGTGACCCTAAAAATTCTACCAGAGAACTCCTAAACCTGATAAACAGCTTCGGTGAAGTAGCTGGATATAAAATAAACTCAAACAAGTCAATGGCCTTTCTCTATACAAAGAATAAACAGGCTGAGAAAGAAATTAGGGAAACTACACCCTTCTCAATAGACTCAAATAATATAAAATATCTTGGCGTGACTCTAACTAAGGAAGTGAAAGATCTATATGATAAAAACTTCAAATCTCTGAAGAAAGAAATTAAAGAAGATCTCAGAAGATGGAAAGATCTCCCATGCTCATGGATTGGCAGGATCAACATTGTAAAAATGGCTATCTTGCCAAAAGCAATCTACAGATTCATTGCAATCCCCATCAAAATTCCAACTCAATTCTTCAACGAATTAAAAGGAGCAATTTGCAAATTTATCTGGAATAACAAAAAACCTAGGATAGCAAAAAGTCTTCTCAAGGGTAAAAGAACCTCTGGTGGAATCACCATGCGTGACCTAAAGCTTTACTACAGAGCAATTTTGATAAAAACTGCATGGTACTGGTATAGAGACAGACCAGTAGACCAATGGAATAGAATTGAAGACCCAGAAATGAACCCACACACCTATGGTCACTTGATCTTCAACAAGGGAGCTAAAACCATCCAGTGGAAGAAAGACAGCATTTTCAACAATTGGTGCTGGCACAACTGGTTGTTATCATGTAGAAGAATGCGAATCGATCCTTACTTATCTCCTTGTACTAAGGTCAAATCTAAGTGGATCAAGGAACTTCACATAAAACCAGAGACACTGAAACTTATAGAGGAGAAAGTGGGGAAAAGCCTTGAAGGTATGGGCACAGGGGAAAAATTCCTGAACAGAACAGCAATGGCTTGTGCTGTAAGATTGAGACTTGACAAATGGGACCTAATGAAACTACAAAGTTTCTGCAAGGCAAAAGACACTGTCAATAAGACAAAAGGACCACCAACAGAGTGGAAAGGATCTTTACCTATCCTAAATCAGATAGGGGACTAATATCCAACATATATAGAACTCAAGAAGGTGGACTTCAGAAAATCAAATAATCCCATTAAAAAATGGGGCTCAGAACTGAACAAAGAATTCTCACCTGAGGCATAAAAAATGGCAGAGAAGCACCTGAAAAAATGTTCAACATCCTTAATCATCAGGGAAATGCAAATCAAAACAACCCTGAGATCCAACTCACACCAGTCAGAATGGCTAAGATCAAAAATTCAGGTGACAGCAGATGCTGGCGTGGATGTGGAGAAAGAGGAACACTCCTCCATTGTTGGTGGGATTGCAGGCTTGTACAACCACTCTGGAAATCAGTCTGGCGGTTCCTCAGAAAATTGGACATAGTACTACCGGAGGATCCAGCAATACCTCTCCTGGGCATATATCCAGAAGATGCCCCAACTGGTAAGAAGGACAAATGCTCCACTATGTTCATAGCAGCCTTATTTATAATAGCCAGAAGCTGAAAAGAACCCAGATGTCCCTCAACAGAGGAATGGATAAGGAAAATGTGGTACATCTACACAATGGAGTACTACTCAGCTATTAAAAAGAATGAATTTATGAAATTCCTAGCCAAATGGATGGACCTGGAGGGCATCATCCTGAGTGAGGTAACACATTCACAAAGGAACTCACACAATATGTACTCACTGATAAGTGGATATTAGCCCAAAACCTAGGATACCCAAGATATAAGATACAATTTGCTAAACACATGAAACTCAAGAAAAATGAAGACTGAAGTGTGAACACTATGCCCCTCCTTAGAAGTGGGAACAAAACACCCTTGGAAGGAGTTACAGAGACAAAGTTTGGAGCTGAGATGAAAGGATGGTCCATGTAGAGACTTCCATATCCAGGGATCCACCCCATAATCAGAATCCAAACGCTGACACCATTGCATACACCAGCAAGATTTTATCGAAAGGACCCAGATGTAGCTGTCTCTTGTGAGACTATGCCGGGGCCTAGCAAACACAGAAGTGGATGCTCACAGTCAGCTAATGGATGGATCACAGGGCTCCCAATGGAGGAGCTAGAGAAAGTAGCCAAGGAGCTAAAGGGATCTGCAACCCTATAGGCAGAACAACATTATGAACTAACCAGTACCCCGGAGCTCTTGAATCTAGCTGCATATGTATCAAAAGATGGCCTAGTCGGCCATCACTGGAAAGAGAGGCCCACTGGACACGCAAACTTTATATGCCCCAGTACAGGGGAACGCCAGGGCCAAAAAGGGGGAGTGGGTGGGTAGGGGATTGGGGGTGGGTGGGTATGGGGGACTTTTGGTATAGCATTGGAAATGTAAATGGGCTAAATACCTAATAAAAAATGGAAAAAGGAAATGTAAATGAGCTAAATACCTAATAAAAAATGGAAAAAAATACAAAAAAAAAACCAAAAAAAAAAAAGCAAGAAAGTAATCCTTCAACAAAACTAAAAGAAGACAGCCGCAAGAACAGAACCCCAAATGTAACATCAAAAATAACAAGAAGCCATAATTGCTTTTCCTTAATATATCTCAATATCAACAGACTCAATTCTCCTAATAAAAAGACAGACTAACAGACTGGCTATGTAATAGGACCCAACATTTTTCTGGATACAGGAAACTCACTTCAGGGAAAAAGACAGACACTCCCTTAGAGTAAAAGGTTGGAAAACAATTTTCCAAGCAAATGTTCTGAAGAAACAAGCTGGAGTAGTCATTCTAATATCGGATAAAATCGGCTTCCATCCCAAATTTATCAAAAAAGACAAGGATAGGCACTTCATACTCATCAAAGGTAAAATCTTCCAAGATGAATTCTCAATTCTGAATATCTATACTCCAAATGCAAGGACATCCACATTCATTAAGGAAATTTTAGTAAAGCTCAAAGCACACATTGCACCTCACACAATAATAGTGGGAGACTTCAACACCCCACTCTCATCATTAGACAAAACCTGTAAGCAGAGACACATTGAAACTAACAGAAGTTATGAAACAAATGGATTTAGCAGATATCTACAGAACATTTTATCGTAAAACAAAAGGATATTCCTTCTTCTCAACACCTCATGGTACAATCTCCAAAAGTGACCATATAATTGGTCACAAAACCGGCCTCAAGATAAAAAAAAAAAAAAAAAACATAATGAAATGATCCCATATATCCTATCTGATCACCAAGGACTAAGGCTGATCTTCAATAACAACATAACTAATAGAAAGTCAACATTCCCATGGAAGCTGAAGAACACTCTACTCAATGATAACTTGGTCAAAGAAGAAATAAAGAAAGAGATTAAAGGCTTTTTAGAGTTTAATGAAAATGTAGCCACAACACACCAAAAACTATGGAAAACAATGAAAGCATTCCTAACAGGGAAACTAATAGCTCTGAATGCCTCCAGAAAGAAACTAGAGAAAAAATATATTAGCAGCTTGACAGCACACCTGAAAGCTCTAGAACAAAAGGAATCAAATTCACCCAAGAGGAGTAGAAGGCAGGAAATAATCAAACTCTTGGCTGAAATCAACCAAGTGGAAACAAAAAAGAACTATACAAAGAATCAACCAAACCAGGAGCTGGTTCTTTGAGAAAATCAACAAGATAGATAAACCCTTAGCCAGGCTAACTAGAAGGCACAGGGACAGTATCATAACGAACAAAAACAGAAATGAAAAAATGAGACATAACAACAGACCCTGAGGAAATCCAAAATATCATTAGATCCTACTACAAAAGCCTATACTCAAAAAAAACACAAAAAAAAAAAACTGGAAAACCTAGATGAAATGGACGATTTCCTAGACAGTTAAAAGATACCAAAGATAAATCATGATCTGATTAATGATCTAAACAGTCCCATTTCCCCTAAAGATATAGAATCAGTCATTAATAATCTCCCAACCTAAAAAGCCCAGGACCAGATGGATTTAGTGCATAGTTCTATCAGACCTTCAAAGAAGACCTAATTCTAATTCCCCTCAAACTATTTCATAAAATAGGGACGGAAAGTACTCTGACCGATTCATTCTATGAAGCCACAATTACTCTATACCTAAACCACATAAACAAAGAAAGAGACTTCAGAACAATTTCCCTTATGAATGAATATTGATGCAAATCTAATCAACAAAATCCTAACAAACTGAATCAAGAACATGTTAAAACGTTCATCCATCAAGATCAAGTAGGCTTCATCCCAAGGATGCAGGGATATCCACTATATAAACAAACTCAAAGACAAAAACCACATGATCATCTCATTAGATGCTGAGAAAGTGTTTGACAAAATCCAACACCCAATTCATAATAAAAGTGTTGGAATGATCAAGAATTCAAGGCCCATGCCTAAACATAATAAAAGCAATATACAGCAAACCAGTAACCAACATCAATCTAAATGGAGAGAAACTTGAAGCAATCTCACTAAAATCAGGGACTAGACAAAGCTGCCCACTTTCTTCCTACATAGTCATTATAGTACTTGAAGTCCTAGCCAGAGCAATCTGACAGCAAATGTTGATCAGGGGAATACAAATTGGAAAGGAAGAAGTCAAAATATCAACATTTGCTGATGATATGATAGTATATATAAGTGACCATAAAAAAAATCCACCAGAGAATGCCTAAACCTAATAAACAGTTTCAGTGTAGTAGCTGGATATGAATTTAACTCAGGGGAATCAGTAGCCTTTCTGTACACAAAGGATAAACTGGCTGATATAGAAATTAGGGAACAACACCCTTCACAATAGTCACAAATAATATAAAATACCTTGGCGCGACTCTAACTAAGAAAGTGAAAGATCTGTATGACAAGAACTTCAAGCCTCTGAAGAAAGAAATTGAAGATCTCAGAAGATGGAAAGATCTCTTATGCTCATGGATTGGCAGGATTATTATAGTAAAAATGGCTATCTTGGCAAAAGCAATCTACAGATTCAATGCAATCCCCATCAAAATTCCAACTCAACTTTTCACTGAGATACAAAGGGCAATTTGCAAATTCATCTGGAATAACAAAAAACCTAGGATAGCAAAATCTCTCCTCAAAAATAAAAGAACTTCTGGGGTAATCACCCTGCCTGACATCAAGCTGTACTACAGAGTAATTGTGGTAAAAACCACATGGTACTGGTACAGCGACAGACTGGCAGATCAATGGAGTAGAATTGAAGACCCAGAAATGAACCCACACACATATGATCTCTTGATCTTTAGCAACATAGCTAAAACCATCCAACGGAAAAAGACAGCATTTTCAAGAGATGGTGTTGGCTTAACTGGCAGTTATCATGTAGAAGAATGCAAATTGATCCATTCTTATCTCTTTGTACAAAGCTCAAGACTAAGAGGATCAAGGAACTCCACATAAAGCCAGAGACACTGAAATTTATAGAGGAAAATGTGGGAGAAACCCCTAGAAGGCATGGGCACAGGAGAAATTTTCCTAAACAGAAGAGCAATGGCCTGTGCTCTAAGATCAAGAATCGACAAATGGGAACTCATAAAATTGCAAAGCTTCTGTAGGGCAAAAGATACTGTCAATAAGACAAAAAAAGGCAACTAACAGATTGGGAAAAGATTTTTACCAATCTTAAATCTGATAGGGTACTAATATCCAATATATACAAAGAGATCAAGAAGTTGAACTCCAGAAATTCAAATAAGCTCATTAAAAAATGGGGTACAAAGCTTAACAAAGAATTCTCAACCAAGTAATACCAAAGGGCTAAGAAACACTTGAAGAAAAAATATTCAACATCCTTAATCATCAGGGAAATGCAAATCAAAACAAACCTGAGATTCTACCACACACCAATCATAATGGCTAAGATAAAAAATTCAGGTGCCAGACCATGCTGGCGAGGATGTGAGAAAGAGGAACACTCCTCCATTGCTGGTGGGATTGCAAGCTTGTACAACCACTCTGAAAATCAGTCTGGCAGTTTCTCAGAAAACTGGACATAGTACTACTGGTAAATCCAGCAATACCACTCCTGGGCATATACCCAGAAGAAGTTCCAACTAGTAATAAGGACACATGCTCCACTATGTTCAAAGCAGCCCTATTTATAATAGCCAGAACCTGGAAAGAACCCAGATGTACCTCAACATAGGAATAGATACAGAAAATGTGGTACATTTACACAATGGAGTACCTCTCAGCTATTAAAAACAATGAATTTATGAAATTCTTGGGCAACTGGATGTATCTGGAGGATATCATCCTCAGTGAGGCAACCCAATCACAAAAGAAGTTACTTTACATGCACTCACTGGTAAGTGGATATTATCCCAGAAACCTAGAATAACCAAGATACAACTTCCAAAACAGAAGAAAATCAAGAAGGAAGAACAATTCATGGATATTTCATTCCTCCCTAGAATAGAGAGTAAAGTATCCATTGAAGGAATTGCAGAGACAACGTTTAGAGCTAAGATGAAAGGATTGACCATCCAGAGACTGCCCCACCTGGGGGTCCATCCCATAATCAGCCACCAAATGAAGACACTATTGTATATGCCAGCAAGATTTTGCTGAAAGGACTCTGATATAGCTGTGTCCTGTGAGGCTTTGCCAGTGCCTGGCAAATACAGAAGTGGATGCTCACAGTCACCTATAGGATGGAACACAGGGCCCCCAATATAGGAACTAGAGAACATACCCAAGAGCTGAAGGGGTCTGCAAACCTATAGGTAGAACAACAATATGAACTAATCAGTACCCCCAGAACTCCTGTCTCTAGCTAATATGTAGCAGAATGTAGCAGAATATGGCCTAGTTGGCCATAATTGGGAAGAGAGGACACTTGGTTTAGCAAATTTTATATGCTCTAGTACAGGGGAAAGCCAGGGCCAAGAAGTGGGAGTGAGTGTGTAGGAGAGCAGGGCGGGGGGTGGGTATAGGGAACTTTTGGGATAGCATTTGAAATGTAAATGAAGAAAATATCCAAAAAAAAAAGAAGAAAAGAAAAAAATCGAGAATCCCCAAATGGGACCTCATAAAATTTCAAAGCTTCTATAAGAAAAAAATATACTACCAAGAAGACAAAAAGGCCTCTAACAGATTGGGAAAGCATCTTTACCAATCCTAAATCTGGGATAGGGTCTCATATCCAATATATACAAGGAACTCAAGCAGTGGAACTCCAGAGGAATCAAATAACCCCAGTAAAAAATGTGGCACATACCTAAACAACGAATTCTCAACGGAAGAATACCAAATCACTGAGAATCACATGAAAAAAGTACAACATCCTTAATCATCAGGGAAATGCAAATCAAAACAACCCTGAGATTCAACCTCACACAAATCAGATGGCTAAGATCAAAAATTCAGTTGATAGCAGATGCTGGCGAGGATGTGGAGAAAGAGGAACACTCCTCCATTTCTGCAAACTTGTACAACCACTCTGGAAATCAGTGTGGCAGTTCCGCAGACAATTGGGCATAGTTCTATCAGAAGATCCAGCAATACCTCTCCTGGGAACATACCCAGAAGATG
Source organism: Mus musculus (assembly GCF_000001635.26). Lineage (NCBI taxonomy): Eukaryota > Metazoa > Chordata > Mammalia > Rodentia > Muridae > Mus > Mus musculus. Next base: position 34,167,958 of record NC_000086.7, on the reverse strand, counting down.
TTCCAAGTGGCAATAAGAACACATGCTCCACTATATTCATAGAAACGTTATTTGTAATAGCCAGAAGCTGGAAAGAACCCAGATGTCCCTCCACAGAGGAATGGATACAGAAAATGTGATACATTTACACACTGGAGTAGTACTCAGCTATTAAGAACAATGAATTTATAAAATTCTTAGGCAAATGGATGGATCTGGAGGATAACATCGTGAGTGAGAGAACCCAATCACAAAAGAACTCACATGATATGCACTCACTGATAAGTTCTTATTAGCCCAGAAACTTAGAATACCCAATATATAATTTGCAAAACACATGAAACTCAAGATGAAGGAAGACCAAAGTATGGATACTTTGCCACTCTTTAGAATGGGGAACAAAATACCCATGGAAAGTGTTAGAGAGATAAAGTTTGGAGCTGACATGGAAGGAAGGACCATCAGAGTCTGCCCCACCTGAGGATCTATACTATAATCAGCTACCAAACACAGACACTATTTGCGTATGCCAGCAAGATTTTGCTGACATGACCCTGATATAGGTGAGGTTATGCCAGTACCTGGCAAATATAGAAGTGGATGCTTAGAGTCATCTACTAGATGGAACACAGGGCCCTTAGTGGAGGAGATAGAGAAAGTACCCAAGGAGCTGAAGGGGTCTGTAACCCTATTGGAGGAACCACAATATGAAATAACCAGTACCCCCTGAGCTTGTGTCTCTAACTGCATATGTAGCAGAAGATGGCCTCGTAGGTCATCATTGGGAGGAGAGGTCATTGGTCTTGCAAAGATTATATGCCCCAGTACAGGGGAATGCTAGGGCCAGGAAGTGGGAGTGGGTGCGTTGGAGAGCAGGACAGAGGAAGGGTATAGGGGACTTTCTGGATAGCATTTGAAATATAAATGAAAAAATATCAAATAAAAATTTTGTTAAAAAGCAAACAAAAGATTAGAAGGTAGACATAATCAAATCAGGTTTGAAATCAATTATGTTTAAGAAAGAGCACAACAGAAAGAATCAATGAAACTAAGAGTTTATTTAGAAAATCAGTAATATCAACAAATCTTCATCCAAAATAACTAACAGTCAAAGAGTACATCCAAATGAAATAAATCGAACAGACTCTGAGAAAATCCAGATAACCATAAGAATATATTTGAAAAACCTGGACTCCAACAAATTGGAAATATCAAAAGAATTAGACAATTATTCTTTATATATACCACATGTGTTGATAACATTTTCAAGACAGTGAGAGTGAAATTGAAGAAGATATCAGAATATGATAAGATCTGCTATATTCATGGATTAATAAAAATAGCAAACTAAAAATTACTATCCCGCCAAAGCAATCTACAGATTCAGTGTAATTCCCATCAAAATTCCAACACAAAATTTTCACAGATGATGGAAGGACAAATCGCATCATCAAATGGAAGCACCAAAATTTCAATAGAGCTAAAACAATCCCAAACAACAAAAGAACTGCTGGAAGTATCCCTATCCCTGCTTTCAAGTTATAATACAGAGGAAGTATTTCTTGCATGCTGAAGACATATGGATCCTGTTTTTGAATCTAGAATAATAAAAGCAAAATTATATTGACACAAAACCAGACAGATTTATTGAACATGAAACATAATTGTAGACATAGAGAAATCGTTACAATTATGGGCACCTTCTTTTTGATAAAGAAGTCAGAAATACACACTGCAAAAAGGACAACTTTGGCAAATGGTGCTGGTCACAGGAATGCAAATAGATCCACTTAGCATCCTGCACCCCAAAAAAGAAACCCACAAGAAAATCAAAGACCTAAACATAAAACCAGAGACACTGGTGTGATAGAAGAGAAAGTGGTGAATAGCATTGAACTCATTGGCACGGAAGACTTTCTAAGCAGAACACCTTTAGGCCAGGAAGTGAGACTTAAAAAAAAAAAAAAAAACTAATAAATGGTACCTCATGAAACAAAAGGGCTTGTGTAAAGCAAAGGACACTATCGCTCCATCAAGAAGGCAGCTTACAGAATTGGAAAATATTTTCACCAACTCCACATCTGATAGAGGACTAATATGCAAACTATATAAAGAACTGAAGATGTCAAGAAAAACAAATCATCCATCTTAAAAATTTGATGTTGATCTAAATAGAATTCTCCAATGAGGAAACTCAAATAGTTGAGAAACACTTAAAGAAATGTTCAACATCCTTAGCCATCTGGGAAATGCAAATGAGAACTACTTTGAGATTTCATTTTACACCTGTCAGTATGGCTAAGATCAACAACGCAAGGGACAGCTCATCCTGGGGATACAGTAAGGGGCACATTCATCAATGGTGGGAGTGAAACTTACACAGGTACTATGAAAGTCTGTGTGATAGTTTCGCTGGAAAATGGGAAAAGATCTACCCAAAATTGAGGTTTGCCACTCTTGGGCACATAGCCAAAGGATACTTCATCCTACCCAAGAGATATTTCCTCAACTGTGCTCACTGCTGCTCTGTTCACAAGAGCCAAAAACCAGAAACAACCTAGATTCCCCTAAAGAGAACATGGATAAAGACTGTCTAGTCTGTTTCCTCCCACTAGCACAGGTTTCTAGCAGCTCCTCTCTTGAAGGTTCACACTGACCACCAGTTCTCCCTGGATGATGATTTAACTGCCTTCCTTGTCAACAATGGTTCTGGTCTGGCAAATGCCTGGTTTGCTGGTTATGATGCTCCAGGGCCATCTACCCCTCCATTATGGGGTTGCCCTAGGCACCAGGGCATCACGGTGGGTAAGAGACAGAAGGACACCTTTGTGGGTACTGAGGCCCATTGCAAGAGAGGCATCCTGATCCTGAAGTACCCCCATTGGTCATGACATTGTCACGAACTGGTTCAATATGGAGAAGATCTGGCACCAAACATTCTACAACAAACTGCATGTGGTCCTCCAAAGGAACACTGTGCTGCTCACCATTCCCCCTAGAGCCCTAAGGCCAACTGTGAAAAGATGACCCACATCATTTTTGAGACTTATAAAACCACAACCATGTAAGTAGCCATCCAGTCTGTGCTGTTCCTCTAGGCCTCTGGTCATACCACTGCGATTTTGATGGAGCCCAGAGATGGGGTCCCACAGAATGTGCACATTTATGAGATAATGTGCATATCTCTGCTCTCCTTGTGCCATCCCGTGTCTGGACCTAGCTGGCCTGTACCTGACAGACTACTACATGAAGTTCATGACCACATGTGGCTATAGTTCACCAAAAAGCTGGGAGGGAAATCATGCCTAATATCAGAGAGAAGCTGTGCTATGTTGCCTTAGACTTCCAGCAAGAGATGGCCACTGATGTGTTCTCTTCCTCAGCAGACAAGAGCTATAAGCATCCAGGTCATCACTATTGTCAATAAGCAGTTCTGCTGCCCTTAGGCTTTTGTTTAGCCTTCCTTCTTGGGTAATGGAATCCTGTGGCAACCACGAAACAACATTTAATTCCATCATGAAGTGTGACATTGACATTCTGTACATGTATAAATAATATTCAGATTTCTATAATCTCCCTAACCTATCTAGACTCCTGCCCACTTCTACAAACCTTTTAATCCCCCTAGTTCTGTTTCAGACATTGGTTTTGTTTGTTTGTGTTTGAGAATCCTAGAGTTTAACTAGGATTATCAGTATGACCATGAGCTCAAAACTCTTTCTTGGAGGCCAGATGCAGGACACTGGATCTGGATCACTGGATGTATGGAAGATAACGATTCTCTCTCCCTCAGAACCCACCAATATTTCACCAAAGGAGGGAAAAGTTGAAAGAGTCCTTCCCTGGCCCATTATTTACTGTGAGGAGGTTTTAGTCATGGGTAGACTTTACATATACTCACAGGTGTTGGGAAGTCGTGACTGCACTGGTGGTCCTGTAGTGAAGAAAACAGATTCCATAGCCCTCCTCTTTATGGTCCAGTTTTTATATATTTTCTGCTCCTTTTTTTTTCCTCTGAGGATCCATGAGGGTTCATGCCTAAACAAGATAGTAGTACCATTCAGCCATCTCTTATTATCGTGCTTTGAGCAGTTATGCATATTATTCCTCACTGTAGTTTATTGTGAAAAGGGCTTCTCTGAATGAATCTTGAAGTAGAATTTCCCCTAGATATAAACATAGATACTTAGAAGGGAGCTTGACACCTTGAGACTTTACATAAACAACAGTAATAAATTCTCCCCTAGGGCCAAAGGCATTTTCTATCCTCCTGTGGAACTGGCCTCAAATCTAATCACAGATACACTGGCTATCCCTATAACAGTGATGTCACTATTGTGTAGCTGGACACATCTTTCTTGGCAGATTGGTATTGTACTTCATAAGGTTCATATCTGGGTAACTCTGTTGATGCCATTACTCTGCCAGCATCCTGAATAGCACAATCCAGAACTATGAAAGCTAACTAGATGGAAGGAAGTTTTCAGTTACATGCCAGCTCAATTTCTCTATATTTTACAACCACGATGTGGTTTGTCTTTTGTAGCAGGGTCTTATCATATATTCATGGTAGGCAAACAGAAAGAGTGTGAAGAACCTGTATTATTTTCAAGATTTCTGGGAACTTCCTGAACATACCTGGCATTGGGATTTTTTTTTCGCTTGATTTTCAGCAGCAGTATTATGTAGACATACAGGCCATCTACCAGCTAAATATGTGTCTTTTGAGACTTTATCAATTTTATTATAAACAGTAAGTTTCCATGTGGATTTTCAAGTATATCCTTAGCTTTGTTTATCCCCTCATCCCACCAGCTTTTCTACCCTATCTCTACTTAAATTTTCCTCATAGGTTGAATATTCATATTAGTGATAGTACAAGTAATGGGCTTATGAGAGGACAAACACTTTCAAAACTTAAGCATTTCTGGGAATCTATTAGAGAAAAAAGAATCAATATAATAATCTATCAAAAGGAGGTGGCCCTTGAGTGGGGTAAAACGCTCATGTTGCAACTGCAAGCCAATACTGATACTGACACTGTCAGGATCATACTTCCTAGTAACATTTATTGTGGTGAAACCTTCACTCTTCTCACAGATTATTCTTGTGATATCATCTAGGCATGACTAAAAGCAAACAAATTAAGGAATGTGACTTTTTATTACCCTTGAAACTATTATGAACTTAAGATTTCTGATTTCTTTGGAAAGTCGGGTACATTATATGGTGATTCTCTGGGAGAGAAAGGTTAAATGATGTTTTGCTAAGGCAGACACTGGTGAAAGGATGCTTTGATACTGAAGATGCACATGAAAGAAGGTTTGGCTGAGGCCAACACATGGGTGACAGGATGATTTGCTGAAGTAGACACAATTGAGAGGATGTTTTACAGAGGGAGATACAGGTTAGAAGATGTTTTGTTAAGACAGACTTGTGAGAGGAGAGGTGGTGTTAAGAAAGAATATAACTATGACCTCACAGACACTTGGAGGAGTGTCTTGCATTGGTTCACCTTGCTCTGCCTCCATAGACTTTGCTGGCCAGGCTCTGGGAATGGATTGCCAGCACAGAGGAATAAAAAGAAATATTTAAACATTAGACTTGGCTTCTTACAGATTGCAATTTATTAACAGTAAGGAGTCCATATAAAGTTAATATGTAAATGCAAATCAGTAAAACAAAACCATAAAACACGCATACATATGCAAGTTAAACAAATAACTAGATTTATAAGGAACTTTTAGAAATATATATATATATATATATATATATAGGCAAAGCATACACAGAAATTGTTGATATAGGCATACAACTACTTGCATGAAATACTTCTCATTAATCCTAATCAAAAGAGGCTAACAATAAAATTAGCAATAACAATGTTTACTGTTTATATTGGCAAAAGCAGTTAGTAAGTGATTATCTCAAATACTACAGACATTTGAGTGCTCATAGTCAAGGGTCAAGGGTTGGAATATGTACAATCTTAAACACACATCAGGATGAATTTGGCCTGGTTGTTCTCTTTAAGGAAAAGAAAATTCAGCTGGCAAGGTTGAAAAACTAGGTGAACGAGGTTCTCCAGTTTGATGGAGGTCATCTTCAGCAAAATAGTGTGGCCCATTTAGAAATAGTGGGAGAAGGGAGAGGTGAGGGGAAAGGAGGAGCAGAATGGGACAAGGAAAGGAAGAAGGAATTTAGGAATAATGGAAGGGAGGGAGGAAGGGAGATGGGAGGATGGTGGGGCAAATGTGCAAGGGAGGAAGGGGAAGGAGGAGGGAGAGGGAGGGGTTGCTATCAGGAGGCGGGGCCTGTGCTCAGGCAACACACATGTGGACAATGAAGAATGCCCTGCCTTCTCTGTGACGTCAGAATCTGTAGTAGAGAAACACAGAGAAGTCTAGGCAGGACTGGCAGACTACAGCAATGCCTCAACCAAGAAGCCTCTGCGAGAGCTTGTTCTAGGAATTTTCATCAATGGGGCTTTTAGTCAGCAGGGTCTTGAGATGCAGGGATTCCAGTCTGTTAGAGCCACAGCCAGAAGCCATAGCCGGAGCCAGCTACATTCCTGGCAGTCGCAAGCGAAAAAGAAACAGTTTGGAGGAGTTGGCAACAAGTTCTAATGTTCATGGACCTCAAAACCAGGGAATGTATCCACATCAAGTTCTCAACTACATCTACTGGAAAAGGGTTAAGATCTCATCTAATGATGCTTATCAAAACTTATTTTTGGACGGGCATGATAGCGACATTAAAATCCGTGCTCTGGGAAAAACATGGTGTTTACACAAAGTATTTTTATGTCAGTCAGGCTACTTTGCTAACATTCTCAAAGGTACTTGGAGAGAATCACACCATGGTGTTATAAATCTGATCATTAAGAATGAGGATATTGATACCCGATCTCTGCATTTTGTGTTTGGTGCTTTGTACACGGATGCGGATTTGTCAATAACACCTCTGGAAGTTCCTCAAGTTTTGGCAGCAGCATGCCTGCTTCGGGTGGATCGAGTAATTCAGCAGTGTGAAGGAATCATGAAAGAAACTATCAACAGGAACACTGTGTGCTCCTATTATTTGGCAGCAGAAACCTATAGATTAAAAGCTGTAAAGACGAGATGCTTTGAATGGCTTCTTTGCAATTTGATGGTACATCCAAGTGTGGCACTTTACAAGGAAGTAGACTTGAAGTTGATGTATCTTCTAGCACTGTCTTCTGACTTACTAGTCATGCAAAAGGAGATTGATGTATATACCACACTAAAAATATGGATGTTCCTTTATCTTAATCCATGCTGGAACGGAACCATGAAACAGCTTTTACAACACGCAAACAACTGGCTTTCCACCCACATGGCATATGTTGATAACATCAGTTTTCTTGAAAGTGAAGAAGGACTAATATTTCAACCAGTGTTTAAAAAGCTGAGATTTCAGCACATCATCTGTGACTTGACTTCCACAACTATTCTTGAACAAGATCGACTAATACCTATGGCATGGTTGTCACCCATTTACAAACAACAGTGGTTGACTTTGCTGCGAACACAAGAATATGGGGTAATTGGACCACAAGTTATCAATGAACAAGAACTTGAAGAATGCACCATGAGGTGTGGTACAATGATCCCCAAGGATGGAAGATATACTTGGAAGTGGTCAGTTGGACGACTTGGCTTTCCTTTACGTGTGACCTTTACCAGGCAGTGTGTAATTTTAAGGCAACGGTGTCAGAGGTGTGATGGTTCTGCTTGCCACAACCATATCCGAAATGTCATATTCAGAATAACTTTGGTGTGTTTTGATTCCAACAAAAGAGTAACTTTCAGAAAGACAACAGGTTATAAAATCCTCACCTTTGAATATAAGGAGGAGCAAATTGTAATGAAATTGGATAGTGATGTTCTAACCTTCCCTATGTGTATATTCTGCAATTTCCTTTTTGTAAACCTAGGAAATGCAGAAAACAAGTAATCTTATCAATTATTAGACTGTAAGCATTTTACAAGTATTGAATGGTTCATTTAATATGAAGGCTGTGTAATGACTACAGTGAAGAAGACCAAAAACAAATTCAATATTCTTTGGAGTCTAGTACCACCAGAAGTGACTGCTTCCCTCCATCACCTTATTTCCATGTATTTCTGAAGAAAACCTTTACTTCCAACAAAGTATTTGTCAAATCAAATAAAGCTAATCTTCTGATTTAAATTTACCATCGAGATCCAAGCTTGGAATGGAAATAAGAGACTATATTTGCAAGGTAAAACATCTCAATCAATTTGTTAAGTAGATTTGGCCCTAGCTAAAATTGAGACAAAATAAAATCATGCCATTGTTGAAACTGGTGTGAACCAATGCATTCATTATGACATTATTATAAGACGTAAATCATTGGTTAAAAGGGAATATTTGAGATTACTCTCTGTGTGGGCTTTCAAATAACTAAATAATGTCGTTTGTGTTCGGAAAACATTTACTGCTGACTATGTCTAACTAACTATATATGCACACATACAGACATTTATCTTATACTTAAATTTCATGCCCTATCCTGGATAAGCAAGGGAATTATATATGCAATATATTTACATAGAACTATATATACTTATGTAATATATTTATGTATTGATGTAAGGGTAAATACCAAGAATCCAATTTTTGAAAGGGATAAACAAGATAGGAAATGGAAAATAGGCCTTCATGATACCTATCATTTGCTATCAAGGTATGAGCTGTATCATAGTATACTGATCAATTTCTCTGCCTTAATTTCTTTTACTGTTGCAGTGATTTTATGTTTTTAAAAAGACCTTATGAAATCACCTTAGGGGCAACAGTTTCAATTATCTCAGACTTTGAGTCTCTAGGCTTCTGCGGCAGGAGGTTGAAGAAACTGGTCACATGACACCTAAAGTAGAAAGAGATCACCTTAATGCAAGTACATCAATAACTTTCTCCGTTGTGTAGAGTTCAAGATTAGAGTCAAGGAATAGTGCCACCCCGGATAGGTAGGTCTTCCCAAGTCACTTTATGCAATCAAGATAACCTCCAACAGGCATTCCCAGAGCCTGGACTCTCACATGATTGTAGATGCTGTCACAATTCTTCCTCTTGTCAACATGATACAGGAACACACCACTTTTAAGCCATAACCTAACAACCTTTGGTCTTCATAGGTTCACAACCATGGCATGGTACAAAATTCACTGTATCCAACTTTGAAAGTCCCATAAATAGTTCCCTTGTTCAATGTGGCTGGTTCTGTGCCAATGCCATGATGATTTTACTACTATAGCTTTGTAGTCTAATTTGAACTGGGAATGGAGTCCCCAGTTGTTCCTTTTTAATTCAGGATCGTTTTAGCTATCCTGAGTTTTCATTTTATTTTCTAGATGAAGCTGAGAGTTGTCCTTTCAAGGTCTTTACCTTATTTCTCTTGGTTACTAGGCCTCATGTGCTCATGATGCCTCCTAAGTTGACTAGGCTTCACCTATGTCTACTAGTACTCACATGTACACCATGGCTCATATGGATATTCCAGTTACCCACCATTACTGGGCCTCCCATGCATGCCAGGTACTGAAAAAGCCTTTCAGTCCTTCCAGGCTAAGGAAGCTAGAAACGTTTACCACATCTCCAGTGTTTACCAACCCTCTCATACTCACACAGCCACCAGGGTACTAGGATCCACCTGATTACAAAGCCTTCCATACTCTCCAGGCCTCCCTTGGTTAATGGCACTCACTTGCTTGCCAGGCCTCACATGATTACTAGGCCTCACTTGGCTACTAGGCCTCAAGTGGTTTCTAGGTTTTTCATGGTTTTGAGAGCTTCCATGTATACTAAGCTGCTCATACTAACCAGGCTTCCCCTGTACACCTGGCCTAACCTGCCATCCAAGACTCTATTAGTTACTGGATCTCCAATGCTTCCTGTGCATTTTATGCTTGCTTACCAGGCCTCTCACATTTACATAACTCACATCCTTACTAGTCCTTCCAAGATTTTCAGGTCTTTCTTTGTTACTAGGTCTTCCATAGTTAGTAGTACATCCCGTTCTTGCTCAGCTAATCATGCTGTCCATGCCTCCTAAGTTTCCCAGGCCTCCGTGGCATTCAACTTTGCCAAATAGTTCTAGACCTCCCATGCTTTCCCTATCTTCCATGAGTTCTAGCATTTCTGTGTTTACTAGGCCTCCTAATTCTGACTAAGCTTCTCTTGCTCACTGAGCCTCCTAACTTTTTCAAGAATCTCAAGCTAACCAGACCTTTTGTGTCCATCAGATACCCTATTTGTACTAGGTCTCCTATGTTTCCAGGTCTTCTCTAGGTTCTAGGACTCTCCTGCTTACTAGGCTTCCCCATGCTTGGATCCATCTCATCCTTGGCAGTCCTTTTCCAGCCCTCACAGGCTTAACACTCCTCTGATGTATTTTCACACCTCCCAATCCTTCTAGACCTCCAGGGCTTTCCCCATCATTTTTGGATTCTAGCATCCCCAGGCTTAGTAATCCTGTCCTTATTCACCATGCTTCTAATGCTTATCACACCTTCTAAGCTTTCCAGGTTCCAGGGCTTAGCAAGCCGCAAGTTTTTCTCAGAAAGCCCATGCATCCCAGGTCACTCAAATTTAACAGGTATTCCAGGGAGCCATAACCTGCTTGGTCACAAGGCCTTCCATATTCTCTAGGCCACCCTAAGTTACTAGACCTCATTTGTGTACCAGACCTCACATTTATATTAGACTTCATTTGGCTTCTGTGCTTTATAAGACTCTAATCATTATTGAGACCTTCTATGTGTACTGAGATACTCATATTACCCAGCATTCCCATGTACATCTGGCCTAACAGGCCAAGTAGGACTCTGATGTTTGCCAGGTCTCCCAAGCTTCCCCCCACATCTTATGCTCAGCAGCATAAGATGTTTATCCAGACCTCACATCCTTATTTGTTCTTCCAATATTTCCAGGCGTTTCTATGGTTCTAGAATTCCCATGGTCCCTAGGCCTTCCAATTGCTGCCAGGATACTCAAGAATTCCAGGCCTCCTAAGATTCCCAAGCCCCTTAAGAATACCCGGTTTCCAATGGTTATCAGACCTCCCATCCTTAATAGGCCTCCCATGCTTTCCAGGTCTTCCTAGGCTTCTAAGACTCCCATGCTTACTAGACCTCCCCACATTGGAGGTTGCTCATCCTTATCAAGCCTGCTGACATTTCCAGGCCTCTCAGGCTTACTGGGCCTGCCATGTTTATAAGACTTGCCATCCTTACCAGTCCTTCCATAATTTTCAGGTCTTCCATGGGTTCTGGGAATCTCATATATCCCAGGCTTCCCAATGCTTATAGGCTGCTCATGCTTACCAGACCACCTAAGATTTCCAGGCCTCCCAGGTATGACAGGCCAAAGAAGTTTTTTTCAGACGTTCCATACTTTCTAATCCTTCCATGCTTTTCAGTGTCCTTGGGTTCTAGGACAGCCATGCGTCTTGGGACTGCCCATGAACACCAGGCTTTCTGGCTTAATAGGATTACCAGGTCTTCCATATTATAGAAACTCTCATACTTAAAAGATTTCCCATGCTTTCCAGGTATTCCTTGGTTTATGTTTCCCATGATTACTAGGTCTGTCCATGAGAGCCAGTCAACTAAAACTTACCATGCTTTCTTTTTTTGCAATTGTATTGCTCTTTATTTTTTATATAATTTAAATATAAATCACATTTTTGTTCCTTTAGGATAATGAAGTTTGTATTTTCTATTATATATATATATATATTACATTTCAAATGTTATCCCCTTTCCTAGTTTCCCCTCCAAAAATCCACTATCCTCTCCCACCTCCCCCCGCTCCCCAAACCAAACACTCTCATTCCTGGTCCTGGCATTCTCCTATATAGGGGCGTAGAGCCTTCACAGGATCAAGGGCTTCTTCTACCATTGATGACAGATTAGGCCATCTTCTGCTACAAATATAGATAGAGCCACAAGTTCCACCATGTGTTTTCTTTGAATGGTGATATAGCTCCAAGGAGCTCTAAGGGTAATTGTTAGTTCATATTGATGTCCCTTCTATGGGGCTTCATTCCCCTTCAGCTCCTTGGATACTTTCTCTGGCTCCTTCATTGGGGACCTTGTGCTCCCTCCAATGGATGACAGTGAGCATCCACTACTGTATTTGCCAGGCACTGGCTAGAGCCTCACAGCAGACAGCTATATTCGGATCTTGTCAGCTAAATCTTGCTGGCATATGCAATAGTGTCTCGGTTTGGTGGTTGTATATGGGAGGGATCCCTGGGTAAGGCAGTCTCTGGATGTTCCTTCCTTCCATCTCAGCTACAATCTCCATCTTTATAACTCATTCAATGGGTAATTTGTTCGCCATTCTAAGAAGGAACCAAGTATCCACACTTTGGTCTTCTTTCTTCTCGAATTTATGTTTTTTACAAATTGTATTTTGGATATTTTAAGTTTCTGGGCTAGTATCCACTTATCAGTGAGTGCATATCATGTGTGTTCATTTTTGATTCGGTTACCTCATTCAAGATGATATCCTCAAGATCCATCTATTTGCCTAAGAATTTGATAAATTCATTGTTTTTAATTGCTGAGTATTACTCCATTGTGTAAATGTACCACATTCTCTGTCTCCAATCCTATGTTGAGTGACATCTGGGTTCTTTCCAGCTTCTGGCTATTATAAATAAGGCTGCTATGAAACATAGTGGAGCATGTGTTCTTGTTACAAGTAGGAATATCTTCTAGGTGTATGCCCAGGAGAGGTATTGCTGGATCTTCTTGTAGTACTATGTCCAGTTGTCTGAGGAACAGCCACACTGATTTCCAGAGTAGTTGTAAAAGCTTGCAATCCCACCAGCAATGGAGGAGTGTTCCTCTTTCTCCACATCCTTGACAGCATTTGCTGTCATCTGAATTTTTGATATTAGCCATTCTGACTGGTGTGAGGTTTAATCTCAGGGTTGTTTTGATTTGCATTTCCCTGATGATTAAGGATGTTGAACATTTTTCATGTTTTTCTCAGCCATTCAGTATTCCTCAGTTGAGAATTCTTTGTTTATCTCTGTACCCCATTTTTAATGGGATTATTTGATTTTCTGGAGTCCAGATTCTTGAGTTTTTTGTATATATTGGATATTAGTCACCTATCAGATTTAGGATTGGTAAAGACCCTTTCCCAATCTGTTGGTGGGTTTTTTGTCTTACTAACAGTGTCTTTTTCTTACAGAAGTTTGCAATTTTATGAGGTCCCACTTGTCAATTATTGATCTTACAGAAAAAAAGCATGGCTGTTCTGTTCAGGAATTTTTTCCTCCGTTCCCATCCATATCTTTAAAGATTTTCCCCACTTTCTCCTCTATAAGTTTCAGAGTCTCTGCTTTTATGGGGAAGTCCTTGATCCACTTAGATTTGAGGTTTGTACAAGGAGATAAAAATGGGTCAATTCTCATTCTTCTACATGATAACCTATAGATGTTCCAACACCATTTGTTGAAAATGCTGACTTTTTCCCACTGGATGGTCTTAGCTCCCTTGTCAATACTCAAGTGTGTGGATTCATTTCTGGGTCTTCTACTCTATTCCATTGATCTACCCGGCTTTTGCTGTACCAGTACCATGTAGTTTTTATCACAATTGCTCTGTAATACAGCTTGAGTTCAGGCATAGTGATTCCACCAGAGGTTCTTTAATTGTTGAGAATACTTTTTGTTATCCTAGTTTTTTTGTTGTTGTTGTTATTCCAGATGAATTTGCAAATTGCCCTTTCTAACTTAGTGAAGAACTGAGTTGGAATTTTGATGGGGATTGCATTGAATCATTAGATTGCCTTCAGCAAGATAGTCATTTTTACTATATTAATCCTGCCAATCCATGAGTATGGGCGATCATTACATCTTCTGAGATCTTCTTTGATTTCTTTCTTCAGAGACCTGAATATCTTATCATAGAGATCTTTTACTTCCTTAGTTAGAGTCACACTACGGTATTTGATATTATTTGTGACTATTATGAAAGGTATTGTTTCCCTAATTTCTTTTTCAGGCTGTTTATCCTTTATGTAGAGAAAGACCACTGATTTTTGAGTTAATTTTATATCCAGCTACTACACTGAAACTGTTTATCAGGTTTAGAAGTTCTCTGGTGGAATTTTTAGGGCCACTTATGTATATTATCATATCATTTACAAATAGTGATATTTTGACTTCTTCCTTTCCAATTTGTATCCCCTTTATCTCCTTTGTTGTCTAATTGCTCTGGCTAGGATTTCAAGTACTATATTGAATAGGTAGGAAAAAAGTGGGCAGCCTTGTCTCATTCCTGATTTTAGTGGGATTGTGTCAAGTTTCTCTCCATTTAGTTTAATGTTGGGTTTGGATTGCTGTATATTGCTTTTATTATGTTCAGGTATGGGCCTTGAATTCCTGATCTTTCAAAGACATTAATCATGAAGGGGTGTTGGATTTTGTCAAATGGTTTGTCAGCATCTAACAAAATGATCATGTGATTTTTGTCTTTGAGTTTGTTTATATAGTGGATTATGCTGATGGATATCCATATATTATACCATTGCTGCATCCCTGGGATGAAGAGTACCTAATCATGATGAATGATCATCCACCATATTGATGTGTTATTGTATTCGGTTTGCAAGGATTTTATGGAGTATTTTTGCATTGATATTCATAAGGGAAATTGGTCTGACGTTCACTTTCTTTGTTGGGTCTAGTTATCAGAGTAATTGTGGCTTCATATAATGAATGGGTTAGAATACCTTGTGTTTCATTTTTGTGAAATACTATGAGGAGAATTGGAATTAAGTCTTCTTTGATGATTATGAAGTGCCACTCCTTGTCTTTTTTGATAACTTTGGGTTGGAAATCGATTTTATTCAATATTAGAATGGCTACTCCAGCTTGTTTCTTCAGACTGATTTCTTGGAAAATTTGTTTTCCAGCCTTTTTCTCTGACTTACCATGCCTTCTAATTTTGTACTTCTCATAGGCTTACCAGGTCTCCCATGTATATCAGACCACCCATCCATAGTAATGAAGACTTCAGATTTGGCTAGGCTGTAGATAATGTATTTTATGCTGCACCTTCTCAGTATGAGCTCCTGGTTTTCAACACTGTATCAAGTATTACCACAGAAACAGTGCATATGTATTTTTATTTGATCTCCCTTCATTCCCATGCCATTGGAAGCAGACTTCCAAAAAAAATCATCTTTGATGATTTCTCTTTCAACTATATCACCCCTACTTGACGATTTGCACTCCCTTAGATACCATGTGCTAGAGATTTGCAATCAGAATCAATAATCCTGGTGATGGTAATAAGATCCTATCCAGGATTTAAAGGTTTGAACATTATGAATAGATATTACATAGCAAAGTATGAAATATAAAAATAAGTATACTTTTGTGTTGATTTGAATAGGATCAAATAGATATAATCTCTTATGTATTATGTGGAAGCAGTACCTATCAATAAAATGCCTATGGTCAATGAGCTGAGGCATGATTGGAAGGTGTGACATCTGGATGGGAGAGCTAAGATTCTGGTAAATTGTCAGGACTGAAAGATTTGTCACAATCACTGAAGGAAACATTCCTATGAAAATGAGGAGAGGTAACCAAACACTTGGTTTGGCTTAGAATACAATAAATGGATAGTTAAGTTATGAGCTATTTGGTGATCATGCCAAAGCTTCTGGTCTAGGCACTTATTCAGAAATAATTCAGTTTCAAGAGTTGTTACTCTCAGAACAAAGGAGAAAGGTTCATCTCTACAGGAATAGCCCCAATAGTCTCATCTGATTGAATACTTGGTCGTTAAGGACTGTTACTATTAGAAAGTATGTTGGAGTAGGAGTGGACTTGTTGAAGGAAGTATGTCACTGTCAGGACAATCTTTAATGTCTCCTATACCCTAGCTATGTCAGGTGTGGCATGCAATCTTCTTCTGCTGCCTGTGGATCAAGATTTCCCAGCTCCTTCTCCAAATTCACACCTGCCTGCACACAGCCATGCGTCCCACCATGACAATAATTAATTAAACTGCTGAAACTGTGAGTCAGTCGCAATTAAATATTTTCCTTTATAAAAACTTCCTTGGAGCTCGGTTTTGGTAGTGCATGCCTTTAAACCTAGTACTCAGAGGAGGTAGAGGCAGAGGTGGAGGTAGAGGCGGAGGCAGAGGCAGAGTCAGGCAAATCTCACTGAGTTTGACCTACAGACTAAGTTCCAGGACAGCCTGGGCTACACAGAGAAACCCTGCCTGTAACCCAGACACAGACATAGTCACAGACACATAATAGACAATAACACTGACAGAGACACAGACACAGAGTCAGAGACAGTCTCTCTCTCTCTCTCTCTCTCTCTCTCTCTCTCTCTTTGTCTCTCTCTCTCTGTCACACACACACACACACACACACACACACACACACACACACACACACTAGGTGCATCTCCTTCATGAGGGTAAAGGTGTGCTTACATTTCTCCTCCTCTCAACACGTTAAATTCTATAAACGTGCAAACATAGGGCATAGGACACATTAAACTTGTTCTGACAGTGACATACAAGGAAGCAAAAAAACATACTACCTTGCATTATTTCATACTCAGAGGGAAGCATCAGGAAGAAAAGAGCTGGCTAATCTCAATGAACATGCAATGGAAAACTAATAATAGGGTGGACACCAAAAAATAGAAAAGAAGAGCCTCCAATGTTCCCTGATATTTAGAGGGTATATGACAAAGACGAATGCCATTTAAATAGTGCTTTTCCAGAAAGGAAGAAAATGACTTAGCTTTCATCCCTAAACTGAGTGAAGAAATATAAAAACCTGTGAATTCCACCAACTTTTCTTCCCACAATCCTTTAAGAATGAATCCTTTCACATGCTATTCTATCTTCTACAGACAAGCAACTGGGCTGTACTCCACCTAAGCACCATTTTAGTTGCTATGTTGTGAATTAGTGTTTTAGCAGGGAGCACTAGGCTGGCTTGAAATTGGTCACAAAAAGAAAGGAAGGAACATAAGTAGGAAGGAAGGAAGGAAGGAAGGAAGGAAGGAAGGAAGGAAGGTAGCTCTTGCTCTGCAAAGATTCTAAGGAAAGAACAGGTATTGGGCAAGAAAAAAACAACTCTAACTTCATAGTCGACACCTGAGAAAATAGTGAAGAATAAAAAATTACTGAACTCTTCCTCACCCCAGAGCCCGACCCCTCCCATCTAGAGAGTGTTCCCAGAACACTCCTGAACTCTTCACCCCAGAATGCATTCCTGAACTCCTCACCCTAGAGTTCGAACCCTCCCAACTAAAGACTGTTCCAAGAACATTTTTGAGATAAGGGCCTCCTGGAACAACCTCAGAATGAACCGGGTACATTGCCAAATAATAGGACATGACCCCTTAGTTACGTAGAATCCCTTGGCAGAACCCCTTGTCCCTTGGCAGAACCCCTTAGTTATGTAAACTTGTACTTTCCCTGCCCCACTCTCCCCCCTTGAGTTTTTTCTATATAAGCCTGTGAAAAATTTGGCTCGTCGTTGATTCTCCTCTACACCACTAGGTGTATGAGTTTCGACCCCAGAGCTCTGGTCTATGTGCTTTCTTGCTGTTGCTTTATTAAATCTTGCCTTCAACATTTTGAGTTCGGACTCAGTGTCTTCTTGGGTCCGCGGCTGTCCCGAGGCTTGAGTGAGGGTCTCCCTTCGGGGGGTCTTTCATTTGGGGGCTCGTCCGGGATCAGCGCGACCACCCAGAGGTCCTAGACCCACTTAAAGGTAAGATTCTTTGTTCTGTCTTGGTCTGGTGTCTGTGTTCTGTTTCTAAGTTTGGTGCGATCGCAGTTTCGGTTTTGCGGACGCTCAGTGAGACCGCACTCCAAGAGGGAACGCGGGGTGGATAAGGATAGACGTGTTCAGGTGTCCACAGTCCGTTCGCCCTGGGAGACGTCCCAGGAGGAACAGGGGAGTACCAGGGACGCCTGGTGGACCCCTTTGGAGGCCAAGAGACCATCTGGGGTTGCGAGATCGTGGGTTCGAGTCCCACCTCGTGTTTTGTTACGGGATCGTGGGTTCGAGTCCCACCTCGTGCAGAGGGTCTCAATCGGCCGGCCTTAGAAAGGCCATCTGATTCTCTGAGTTGCTTGTGGTCGACGCAAAGTCGCCGCCACTTTTGGTTTCTTTTTTGTCTTAGTCTCGTGTTCGCTCTTTTTGTGTCTACTATTATTCTGGAAATGGGACAATCTGTGTCCAATCCCCTTTCTCTAACTCTGGAGCATTGGAAGGAGGTGCAGGTCAGAGCCCACAACCAGTCGGTGGAGGTCAGAAAGGGTCCGTGGCAGACCTTTTGCGCCTCCGAGTGGCCGACGTTTGGAGTGGGCTGGCCACCAGAAGGTGCTTTTGACTTGTCACTAATCGCCACCATCAGGCGAATTGTTTTTCAGGAGGAAGGGGGTCACCCTGATCAGATCCCCTACATTGTGACCTGGCAGAATCTCGTCCAATTCCCACCTCCGTGGGTCAAGCCTTGGACCCCAAATTCTTCGAAACTGACTGTCGCGGTTGCCCAGTCTGATGCAGCCGGAAAGTCCGGCCCGTCAGCACCCCCAGAGATTTATCCGGAAATTGACGACCTCCTCTGGATGGACTCCCAACCTCCCCCTTACCCCCTGCCCCAGCAGCCACCTGCAGCCACCCCACCACAGGGACCAATAGCGAGAGGGGCTCAGGGACCAGCGGGGGGGACTCGGAGCCGCTGAGGCCGAAGCCCCGGGGAGGAAGGGGGGCCGGATTCAACAGTTGCCTTGCCACTTAGAGCACATGTGGGAGGGCCAGCGCCAGGACCTAATGATCTCATACCTTTACAGTACTGGCCTTTTTCCTCTTCTGATTTATATAATTGGAAAACTAACCACCCTCCCTGCTCAGAGAACCCCTCTGGGCTTACTGGGCTCCTTGAGTCACTTATGTTCTCCCATCAACCCACTTGGGATGATTGTCAGCAGCTTTTGCAGGTTCTTTTTACCACAGAAGAAAGAGAAAGAATCCTGATGGAGGCGAGAAAAAATGTTCTGGGAGAGGATGGCACTGCCACTGCCCTCCCTAACCTCGTGGACGAGGCTTTCCCCTTGAACCGCCCCAACTGGGACTACAACACCGCGGAAGGTAGGGGACGCCTCCTTGTCTATCGCCGGACTCTAGTGGCAGGTCTCAGAGGAGCCGCTAGACGGCCCACCAATTTGGCTAAGGTAAGAGAGGTCTTGCAGGGGCAGACTGAACCACCCTCATTCTTCCTTGAGCGTCTCATGGAGGCATATAGGAGGTACACCCCTTTTGACCCCTCGTCAGAGGGGCAGAGAGCCGCTGTAGCCATGGCCTTCATTGGTCAGTCCGCTCCCGACATTAAGAAAAAGCTGCAAAGGCTGGAGGGGCTCCAAGATCATACGCTCCAAGATTTAGTAAAAGAAGCAGAGAAAGTCTATCATAAGAGGGAAACAGAAGAAGAGAGGCAGGAGAGAGAGAAGAAAGAAATGGAGGAGAGGGAAAATAGACGGGATCGCCGTCAAGAGAGAAATTTGAGTAAAATTTTGGCCGCAGTTGTAAATGATAGACAGTCAGGAAAAGGTAAAACACGTCTCCTGGGCAACAGGGCATTGAAACCGCCAGGTGGCAGAAAGATACCACTGGAAAAAACCAATGCGCCTATTGCAAAGAGAAAGGACACTGGGCTAGAGACTGCCCTAAAAACTGGGAGCGATCTAAGGTCCTGACCCTAGAAGATGATTAGGGAAGTCGGGGCTCAGACCCCCTCCCTGAGCCTAGGGTAACTTTGTCCGTGGAGGGGACCCCCGTCAACTTCCTGATAGACACCGGAAAAGAGCATTCAGTACTCACTAGCCCCCTAGGCAAGCTAGGCTCTAAAAAGACCATGGTAATTGGAGCCACTGGTAGTAAATTTTACCCCTGGACGACCGAACGAGCCCTACAGATAAACAAGAACATAGTGACCCACTCCTTCCTGGTGATACCTGAGTGTCCTGCTTCCCTCTTGGGGCGCGATCTGCTAACCAAGCTAAAGGCTCAAGTCCAATTTACTTCAGAAGGCCCACAAGTAAGCTGGGGAAAAGCCCCCGTTGCCTGCCTTGTCCTCAACACAGAGGAAGAGTATCGGTTGCATGAAGAGCAACCCAAAAATGCAGTCTCTTCAGGCTGGCTAACTGCGTTCCCCAATGTCTGGGCAGAACAAGCAGGAATGGGGTTGGCTAAACAAGTGCCTCCTGTTGTGGTAGAACTTAAAGCTGATGCCACCCCCATTTCGGTAAGAAAATACCCCATGAGCAAGGAAGCTAGGGAGGGCATCCGGCCTCATATCCAGAGGTTGCTAGACCAAGGAGTTTTAGTGGCCTGTCAGTCCCCCTGGAATACACCACTTATGCTGGTTCGAAAACCAGGGACTAATGACTATCGCCCAGTGCAAGACCTTCGGGAAGTTAACAAAAGGGTCCTGGACATTCACCCCACAGTCCCGAACCCGTACAATTTATTAAGCTCTCTCCCACCCGAGAGAACATGGTATACAGTCCTGGACTTAAAAGATGCCTTCTTTTGCCTGCGTTTGCACCCTAAGAGTCAGCTCCTGTTTGCCTTTGAATGGAGGGACCCAGAGGGCGGACAGACTGGTCAACTAACCTGGACTAGGCTACCACAGGGGTTCAAAAATTCCCCCACCCTGTTTGACGAGGCCCTCCATCGGGATCTCGCGCCTTTTCGCGCTCAAAACCCTCAGCTTACCCTACTACAGTATGTAGATGATCTCTTGGTCGCGGAGACCTCGAAGGAACTGAGAGGCTCCTCACAGAACTGAGTGACTTAGGGTATCGAGTTTTGGCTAAAAAGGCACAAATTTGTCAAACTGAGGTAACCTACCTGGGGTATACCCTCCGAGGGGTTAAAAGATGGCTCACAGAAGCCCGGAAGAAGACTGTTATGATGATCCCCTCGCCAACCACCCCACGGCAGGTACATGAGTTTCTGGGGACTGCTGGCTTTTGTAGACTCTGGATTCCAGGCTTTGCAACCCTAGCGGCACCTCTATATCCTTTGACTAAGGAAGGGGTTCCTTTTGAGTGGAAAGAAGAGCACCAAAGAGCTTTTGAGGCTATCAAGTCGTCTCTAATGACTTCCCCCGCGCTAGCATTACCAGACTTGACTAAGCCTTTCGTACTATATGTGGACGAGAGAGCGGGTGTAGCCAGGGGAGTGTTGACACAAGCACTGGGACCCTGGAAGAGACCTGTAGCCTATTTGTCAAAAAAATTAGATCCCGTTGCTAGTGGATGGCCCACATGTCTGAAAGCTATTGCGGCAGTAGCCCTGCTGATCAAAGATGCTGACAAATTGACAATGGGCAACAGGTGACTGTTGTAGCCCCTCATGCCATGGAAAGTATCATGCGGCAGCCACCTGACAGATGGATGACAAATGCCCAAATGACACACTATCAGAGCCTGCTGCTAAATGAGCGTGTAACCTTTGTGCCCCCTGCCATCCTCAACCCAGCTACCCTTCTCCCTCTAACAAATGATTCCGTCCCAGTACATCAATGTATGGACATCCTCGCTGAAGAAACTGGGACCAGAAGGGACCTGACTGACCAGCCCTGGCCTGGAGCTCCCAGTTGGTATACGGACGGCAGCAGTTTCCTGATAGAGGGGAAGCGAAAGGCTGGAGCTGCGGTGGTGGACGGGAAAAAGGTAATTTGGGCAAGCGCTTTGCCTGAAGGAACATCGGCACAAAAGGCTGAACTTATAGCGCTTATACAAGCCCTCTGAGAGGCTAAAGGTAAGATCGTTAACATCTACACTGACAGCCGCTATGCTTTTGCTACCGCACACATCCATGGGGCCATCTACAGGCAGCGAGGGCTATTGACTACAGCTCTGTAATCAGACCCAGAACATCCAGTCTAGCAAAAGTGGTCAGTATCTAGTGCCCCCCCTAGACACAGTGTGGGCTTGCAATACCGGTCTCACTCCTTGTGTGTCTATGTCTGTTTTTAATAGTTCCAAAGATTTCTGCATTTTGGTTCAGCTTATTCCTAGACTCCTGTATCATGATGATAGCTCCTTTTTAGACAAATTTGAGCATCGGGTCCGCTGGAGAAGAGAACACATTACCTTAACTTTGGCAGTTCTATTAGGATTGGGTGTAGCGGCTGGAGTAGGTACAGGAACCGCTGCCTTAATTAAGACGCCCCAATACTATGAAGAACTACGTGCAGCTATGGATGTTGATCTTAGAACTATAGAACAGTCTATAACCAAATTAGAAGAATCTTTAACTTCCCTGTCCGAAGTGGTGCTACAGAATAGAAGGGGATTAGACTTATTATTCCTTAAAGAAGGAGGACTCTGTGCTGCCCTAAAAGAAGAATGTTGTTTTTATGTTGACCATTCAGGAGTAATCAAAGATTCTATGGCCAAACTTAGAGAACGCCTAGATATACGTAAAAGAGAAAGAGAAAGCCAACAAGGATGGTTCGAAAGCTGGTTTAATAAGTCCCCTTGGCTCACCACTCTCCTCTCCACCATAGCAGGACCTTTAATTACACTTATGCTTTTGCTTACTTTTGGCCCCTGCATCCTTAATAAGTTAGTAGCTTTTATTAGAGAAAGGATAAATGCAGTACAGGTTATGGTACTAAGGCAACAATATCGGGTCCTTCAGAAGGTTGAAAACTCGCTCTAAGATTAGAGCTATTTTCTAAAAAGAGTGGGGAATGAAGAATAAAAAATTACTGAACTCTTCCTCACCCCAGAGCCCGACCCCTCCCATCTAGAGAGTGTTCCCAGAACACTCCTGAACTCTTCACCCCAGAATGCATTCCTGAACTCCTCACCCTAGAGTTCGAACCCTCCCAACTAAAGACTGTTCCAAGAACATTTTTGAGATAAGGGCCTCCTGGAACAACCTCAGAATGAGCCGGGTACATTGCCAAATAATAGGACATGACCCCTTAGTTACGTAGAATCCCTTGGCAGAACCCCTTGTCCCTTGGCAGAACCCCTTAGTTATGCAAACTTGTACTTTCCCTGCCCCACTCTCCCCCCTTGAGTTTTTCCTATATAAGCCTGTGAAAAATTTGGCTCGTCGTCGATTCTCCTCTACACCATACTAGATGCATGAGTTTCGACCCCAGAGCTCTGGTCTATGTGCTTTCTTGCTGTTGCTTTATTAAATCTTGCCCTCAACAATTTGAGTTCGGTCTCAGTGTCTTCTTGGGTCCGCGGCTGTCCCGAGGCTTGAGTGAGGGTCTACCTTCGGGGGTCTTTCACTCTCAACTGCTGTTTCAGTTGCCTGTTACCTGCTCCCTCCACTACAGCATCATGGACTACTAAGCCTCTGGAACCATAACCTTAAAATAAATTATTTTTCCATAAGTTATTTTGATCATGATGTTTTATTAAAGTAACATATCCAGAGTTAGTTCAAAAGATTGGATCAAGAATGTTAATACAAAAAAATAAAATAAAATACCAGTGGTAAAGCACAACCAGTAAGCACTATAGGAGTTAAAATAAAATCTTTTATAGTCAATGTGTCAGTAAATTGGTGTTAGAGACAAAATTCCTTATGCAATGTGGCAATTTCACTTGTAGATAGTTTGGAAAGATTCATAAATCTGGCATTGGATAGTAAGCTTCGTCAAGAGTAGAACTGTACACTTCAATTTTGACAGTTAGTGTTTGGTTTCAGACCCCAGAACAAGGGACTGAGGTGCATATCAAAACCGATCTGTGGGAACTATCCCCCTCTCCACTTGACTAATCCAGAGAGTGCGATTTGTTTCCTTTTCTCTGGTCCTGATCCTGGGACCCCTGACTCCACCAACTACCAAGACCGTGGGTCTAAAAGTTTCAAGAAAAAGGTTTTCTCCCTAAACTTCTTAACTTTATCTTCTGTCCCCTAATACCCAGGTGTTTTCTCAAAACCTACATCCAGGAAAGCTCCCAAACAGCTACTCACAGCCTCACAGACTGCTTTAATTGGACCTACACATTCCTTCTCGGAGATGATCCCACAACCTGGACAGCAGTGAAACAACCAGTTCTTCCCTGACATGACCAACATTTTTGCCCAAATTCCAGAATTATGTCCCAGTGTAAGCAGCGAATAGTTATAGATGATTACACCACATGATGTGTTTATAAAACGATAAAAAGAAATAGAATATGTTCTATGGATGTGTAGTCAGGAAGGGGATGTCTCAACGGGCCCATGCCAAGGCATCCCTTTCCCCCTCCCCCTCCTGAGGGACCAGCCACGTGAGTTTATTCAGGGGATGGGGAGGGGAGTTAAGAGGGTAGTAGGGGCAGAGAAAGAAGAGAGAGGGAGAGAGTAGAGAAGTAGAGGCCAGCCACTACCATGTGGAGAGAGGGGAAAGGGAATGAGGAAAGGAAGGGAGAAAGGAAGAGCCCAAGAGGGCAAGAAAGTAGCAACTGGGAAACAAGAAAGCAAGAGATCCAGAAACGGAGGAGGGGGCAAGCAGCCCTGTTTATAGTAGGTCAGGCCTACCTGGATGTTGCCAAGTAACTCTGGGGTGGAGTGTAGACAGAATGCTAACACCACCCATTATTCACTGGTTTCAGACCCAGTACAAAGGACTGAAGTGCATATTTTAAATATCAAACCCTACCTGACCTCCAGATTCTCCCATCATCCTTAAACTCCTTCCTGGCATACTCTGCACCCAACCCTGAACTTTCCAGCCTAGGGGAACTTTTTGTCCCTTCTCTCTGAGTACACCCTCGCTCTTTCTCTTCCCCCTCCCCCGACTTTCACCAAAGTGACTTCTGTGGCCTTGGTCCTTGGGGCCAGTGAAGTCCCTGAGAGACTTTCCAATAAAGCTGTCTTTTATATACTCTAATCTGGCTTGAATTGGCTTTTTTTTCACTGAAGGAGATTTAACCTACCAGTCAGTATGTTACCATGTCCAGTACAGTGATATATCCAGTCACAAATTCTAACAATTTAGATAGTGCATACTAATTTTGGGGCTTTATTTCAGTCTCACCAGAAGTTGTTTTATTACTGTGGTGATCACATACATTAATAACTCCATTATGACAGTAGCAACAGACTTTTTTTCTAGTTTTTACAGCCCCAAGTGTCAAACCCAGTAACAAGTCCATTTCCAATATTCTTCTAGTCAGACAAAGTATACCAAACTTCAACTGGAGCAATGGTTCTCAACCTTCTTAATGCTGAGACCTTTTAATATACTTCTTCATGTTGTGGTGACTCCAAGTATAAAATTATTATTGTTACTACTTCATAACTAACTTTGCTACTGTTATATTATTTTTATGTAAATATCTAATATGTCAGATATCTGATATATGACCCCTATGAACATATATATATATATATATATATATATATATATATATATATATATATGTTCATATGAACATATATATATATATTATGGTGGTTTGCCCCTCCAAGGGGCTCACAACCCCCAAGTTGAGAACCATTGATCTAGTGAAATATGAACCAGACCTGTGAAAATGGTCAAGTATTTAGCCCCAATTTTGTGAATCGAGGTCTTTTCATCTAGCCAGTAGTTTTGTAGATGCAAGAACCTGTGTTTGGATAACTCTGAAAGTGGCAACAACCAACTTTTCATTTAAAGCATATTTCCATTAGGACAATTGTTAGAAACAATGTTATTCATAAACAAGGCCTATTGAATCATGTTATAGGTATTGTCGTGTGAATGAAAAAATCATAATCCACAGAAGGCAATAGTATGAAAAAGAAGGTGTAATAAATGCTCAAAACTATGTTTCATGTGTCATCAATTTCTAAAATGTACTTATAGTCATGATATCTACAACAGCTCAGGCCATAGCAGGAATGAATTTGATGATCTCCTTCAAGGTTTCAGCTTCTGTTATAGATTTTTTAGCACTTAGGAAAATAAAAGCCTTTATTCTTCCTACCAGTACCTTCATTAAGCATTAGAGAAAGTATTTGATTTTTCCTTTTCCTGAGATTCTGTTTTCTCTTTGTTGAACCAACCAAAAAGGGATGGGAAGGGGAAGAAATCAAAGAATTAGTGTTCTAAAAACACTTTCCTCATGGGCCAAGAAATGCAGGCAACAATTCTTAGTACATGTAGGATGCACTCTGATGTGGAAATATAATTTAATGTGTGTATAACTAACATCATGTTGATCCTCACTCCAAATGAGACACAAGACCCACATGTCTCCAGTAGCCTTTGCCTCCATTGAGCTTGGTAGCTAGAGATTTTAGGCATCTATGCTCAATAGAATGATCACAAGTATTTCACAAAACAGCCCATCCTACTCAAGGGGTATTTAAGGCATTAAACAAAGGGTCCAAGGCTCCAATTTATAACTATGTTCTTCGTGAAAAGTACTTTGGTTGTGTTGAAGAAAAAAAAAAAGTGGAAGCAAAGGACACACAGGACAAATTATTCCGAGCCTTTAGAAGGAATTATTTTTATTATTATTATTTTATTTAGAAGGAATACCCTGACAATTATTTTTGATTCTGTATGGTATATTAATGACTTATGTGTTATCAGACGGAAGTACACATAGTTTCAGTATTTCTTATTATTGTATTGTGGAGATAAATTACCAATTGCTGACAGCATATAGTTTAGCTTTAGAAAAGGCTTTCATTCAGCATCTATAGCCAAATACTTTCCAGTTAAGAATGTTGCATTGTTTTGTTTATATTTATATTTGTATTATTTTATTTGTTTTCCAAGACAGGATCTCTCCCTGTAGCCCTGGCTGTCCTGAGACATACTATATAGACCAGGCTGACCTCAAACTCAGAGATATGCCTAGATTTGCCTCCTGAGTTCTGGGATTAAAGGCATGAGCCATCACCATCCAGCTGAATGTTAAGTTATTTAACCTCCAATGAATTTGCTTGAGACAGCAGAAAATTTATTAATGACGTTAATCATATGGTGGGAGGGGCAAGATAGGATCTTTACTGTTGTCATGTGCTTTGGACACTAGGGTTAGCAATGAATTCACAAAGGCCATATTGCCCAGAAAATCAATATTCTTTGCCTCAGCATTTTATTTCTACATGAGGATACTGCCAAATGGATTGCTCATCTGGGTAAGGATATACCTAAACACTAATAAAGAACTCATCTATAGTGCTGTGATGGATTGTATATGCTTGGCCCAGGGAGTGGTGGTGTGGCCTGATTGGAGTAGGTGTGTCACTGTGGGGGTGGTTTGCTGCTGCTGTTTTTGGTGATCATCCCATTGTACTGGCATCTCCAATACTCTTGGGTCTTCTGCTACAACTAGGCTTTACCAATAGCCTCTCATAGGCTCTCTTCATGGTTACAAGTCTCAACTACTGCCAAGCCTCAGCTGTTATCCAAGACACCTTTATGTCTTCAAAACCAGTACCATCTGGGTGATTCTTACAAATTACCAACTCCAGCTGCAACAGAAGTTACAACCTGGGCTATCTCTGGAGCATAGCTTCTTTCTGCTCTCAGAAAATACTTCCCAGAAGACTTCAACTCAATGATGCTGGTCTCTTCTTAATTACCACTTGTGAGAGACCAAACTGTGGGAAACCAGATCTTCATCAACTCTCACCCTGAAGATCTGGCTGACCCTTTGATGGGAGCAGTGTCACCCTCACCTTCTTTTCACCACTTGGCACCTGGGACTGTTTAGATAAAGCTGGAATTCCAAGATAAACTGCAAGATGTTTGAAGCCTGCAATCAGCATCTGCCCCAGATGTCCATCCTTTTCTATGTACTTTTATTGTCCTCCCTTGGCCCCTGCCTATTTTCTCCCATTGTGTGCTTATAATCAGGCTCCTAGCCTCCATTAAATAGACTTGGACAACTCTTTGCATGGTCTCGCACCATTTTCTCGCCTCTTTCTTTTTCATGGTTGGTCCCCCTCGATCCCACGACTAACTAAGTCCCATGGGTCGGGATAACCACTAATTTCTTAGCTCCAGCTAACCAGCATCAATTGTCACAGTAGTCCCTTCTATTTTTCACTCTAAAGCCAGACCCATATGGCCAAAGCTGCTGAGTTCTGCTGCTTGCAGGAGCTGGAACATGTCCCCCTTGTTCTATTACATTATCACTAGCTTTCTGTTTTCTACCTGCTTAACTGACTAACCTTGGCTGTCTTGGATCTTGATCTGTAGATTGACCTTGAACTCAGAGATCTGCATCCTTATCTCCTGGAATTAAAGGTGTGTGCTACTACCCCTGGATTTAAGCTTTTCTTCATCTACAATTTATTTTGTCCCACTCTATCCTTGAACTCAGAGATCTCCTTGGCTTTGTCACCCAGCATTAAAGGTGTATACCAACATGGGGGACCTAAACTTAGCTGGGAGAGATCTTGCCCCAAAGTCCCACTCCCTTAATGGAGTATTTTCTAGAACTTAGAATTTAGCTCTATTCTACTTCCTGATGCCCCTTTAATTGAACTCTTGAACCATATACTTTGTATTTTTCCTTTCTCGGCTTGCTACTCTTGTTTAAAATGTTCTTCATGAGTGTCTTAGTCATGGTTTCAATTTCTGCACAAAACATCATGACCAAGAAGCAAGGTGGGGAGGAAAGGGTTTATTCAGCTTACACTTCCACATTGCTGTTCACCATCAAAGGAAGTCAGGACTGGAACTCAAGCAGGTCAGGAAGCAGGAGCTGATGCAGAGGCCATGGAGGGATGTTACTTACTGGTTGCTTCCCCTGGCTTGGTCAGCTTGTTTTTTTTTGTTTTTTTGTTTTTTTGTTTTTTTTTTTTTTTTTTGGTTTTTCTAGACAGGGTTTCTCTGTATAGCCCTGGCTGTCCAGGAACTCACTTTGTAGACCAGTCTGGCCTTGAACTCAGAAACCCACCTGCCTCTGCCTCCCAAGTGCTGGGATTAAAGACGTGCTCCACCATGCCTGGCCAGCTTGGTTCTATATGGAACCCAAGACTACCAGTCCAGTGATGTCACCACCCACAACGGACCCTCTGCCTTGATCACTAATTGAGAAACTGCCTTGCAGGTGGATCTCATGGAGGGATTTCCTTAAGGAAGGCTCCTTTCTCAGTGATAACTCCAGCTTGTGTCAAGTTGACACACAAAACCAGCCAGTACTGTGAGACGTAAAAGGAGAACAAAGTCTATTCTGGGCATTTCTGGGACTTCCTTTGTCAATGTAATTAATCTTGGTATATTTACCTTAGCCTCAGGCAGATTACTTCTACTAGAGGAAAAAGTAGGCACATTCACCACCAAAATACCACAAAACAATCTTTATTCCACATACTGAAATTCTTCTTTTTTAAAACCTCTTGGGAAAGGTCAGCCCAGCACAAATTACTCTCAGCAACAAAATCATCCATATTCCTATTAGGATGGCCCAGTAAGCCCCATTTAACGCATTCCACTCCTTTCCAAATCCAAAGTCCCTAAATCTACATTCTTCCAAAAAAATACATGGTCAGGCCTATCATAGCAATACCCCACTTCTACTACTAATTTCTGTCTTAGTTAGGATTTTACTGCTGTGAACAAACACCATGACCAAGGCAACTCTTATAAGGACAACATTTAATTGTGACTGGCTTACAGGTTTAGAGGTTTGATCCATTATCATCAAGGCAGGAACATAGAGGCATTCAGGCAGGCTTGGTGCAGGAGGAGCTCTGCATATTCATCTGAAAGCAGCTAGCAGTGTACTGGCTTCTGGGCAGCTAGGATGAGAGTATCAAAGCCCACACCCAAAGTAACATACAAACTCCAACAGGGCCATATCTTCTAATAGTGCTACTCCCTGGACTGAGCACACACAACCCATCACAGGGTTGGAGATCTGAAGACCACTTTGATATCAGACATAGAGATGCAGAGTTTGGAGTTTGCCTCGGTATATTCCTTTCTTGCTTTGGGGATTAGTTATGTGATTGGATGACTATCAGAAGAGACTTTGAACTTTGGAGTTTTAAAATTGTTGAGACTGCTATAGACAATGGGGAGTTTTGAAGTTAGACTAAATGTTTTTTGCATTATGCTATGCTTCTGCATGGCCCCAAAGATTCATATGTTCAAACAAGCCTACTGGGGCCTGGGAGTGGAATGTTATGGTTTGAATATGTTCAGGCCAGGGAGTGGCACTATTAGAAGGAATTGCCCTTTTGGAGTAGGTATGACCTTGTTGGAGTAGGTTTGTCACTCTGGAAGTGGGTTTTAATATCCTACTTCTTGCTGCAAAAAAGCCAGTATTCTCCTAGTAGCCTTTAGATGAAGATATAGAACTCTCAGGTCCTTTTGCACCATGCCTGCCTAGATGCTGACATGTTTCCACCTTGATTTTTATGGACTAAACCTCTGAACCTGTAAGCCAAACCCAATTAAATGTTGTCCTTATAAGAGTTTCCTCTGTCACAGTGTTTGTTCGCAGCAGTAAAACCCTGACTAAAACAAATACATAAAAACATATGTTTGACATACACAGTCAGATCACACTGAGTGGGGCAAGATACCTAAAAGCACAGAAAAAGGAAAATCCTTTGAGTAATTGTTATTTTCAAGAAAAATCTCAGGTCTAGCAGGGCACAAGATTCTTATGAATAAATGTATTCTCACCTACTTCCAATGTGGAATTGATATATTTGATTTTTGAGATGATTTTCAGGAGTTACTAGAATGTGCATGTTAAAATACAACACAAATTGGGCGATATTTCAGCTTAAAATGAACCAACTTGTCCCGCACTCACACAAAGTAAAGGAAAAATTACCCTGTAGAGGTTGTAACCTGCAGGGTTTTGAGCTTTCCGACTACCCTGTGGCATCTGGGAATTCACCTAAGACAATTCTCTACCTTCCTCCATCAGCTCCAGCCATGCCACCATCCCTGCTGCTGCTTCTCATGCTTCCCAGGTCTTCTCTGACCACTGAGCCTCAGCAACTGTCGTCACATTATCTGGAATGCATATTCTTCTTGAATGCTGCTGAAGGCCACACTCTCTCTATCTGCATGTTTTCATTCCAGACTCGGAGGTTCCTTGATACCTTTCCTAGCCACTCTGACTCTCTGAAAAGAATGCTCACCCTGGAATTTCATTTTTTTGAAGTTAGGCTTGTCATGCTCTCTCTTGTCACTTAACAATATGAAAATAGTTCATACTGACTTAATAGCTACCTGGCTATATGGCTCATTTCCCACACTAGGCTGAGAACTCCATGAGGATAAGTTCTGTTCATTTGCTGCCTCTGGTCATTGCAATGTCTAAAACACAGCATGGCAGAGACCACTCAGAGTATTTATGGGACCGAGGTAAAACAAATGAACTGAGTGAGAATCTGTGGAATCGAGCATGTAAAATTAGACATGTATGCCTGGGTCTAGTCATAAAGCTACCTACTAATGCACTTTGCACCACAGTCTAGGCTTGCAGGACAGGATGAAGCAAGGCAACTGGAGGCATGGCCAACAGAAACCTTTTCAAGGTTGAAATGAGATAGACCTTTCCTCAAACCAGGGTGCTTGTATACTTGTTAGAATATGGGTCCTATTCCAACGCCTTTACATGATACGAACTGTAACTGTTGCTTTATTTACACAGATAGTGGGATGAGATGAGAGCCGTTTCCAAGCTCTTCAGATACACAGTTTGGACAGATAGTTTCTCTGTAATACATATTTCTAGGCCAAAGCTTGGAAGCTTCTACCCTCCATACAGTATAATCTCCCAAGCTGACGGATTCCATTCAACTTCTCTCAGCTTCTCAATATGTTGCTCTGCTTGGCATCATACAATGGTGGCAGTCTATTCTAATCTTCTGGCTCATCCTGTCATCCTCTGTGTCTAGCTTGTTCTTTCTGCAAACTGTCTCTGTAAAAATGTCCTGGGAAAATTGCCTTGCAGGCACATATACCATCATCACCACCACCACCACCACCATCACCACCACCACGACCACATGTGCCTAGCTCTAGCTTGTTCTCTCCCTGTGATGTTCTTCAGGTACCACTCTTTCTGTGCCCTTCCAGCAACCTTGAGCAGGCTAAATCAGACCTTGTTTTGCTAGAGTAGCCTAGTCCACCTAGGGTGGAGTCTTCCAACCTAAGTGAAGTCTATTGTCCTGCCACATATGCAGCTTCCTTCAAGAAACCACTACCTGCTGAGCAGCTGAGCTTGTTTTCCTGAGGAGATTCTGGCAAAGTGGGGGATGGGTTTCACCCTTTAAATTCAGACTTAAGAATTAAACATATGGCCTTGATCAAAAACTTTATCTTAGTCTGATTTGTCTCTCTTCTGTCCTTCCCATCCATCCCCAACTCTCCTTCCAGGTACACACTTCTCCATGGACACTGGCAGCTACATCATTCCTGTGCTGTTCTCCTGAGATGGGTATATCTTCTGTCTAAGTCATTCTGACAAACCTTGCTCTGATTTGTTATCTTCTCTCAATTAGAAGTCACTTGCAAACATAATGGTTTCCTTCTACAAATTAAACTTACCTACATTGTTTGCTATTAAAGGTGTAAGGACCTGTCTGTATTCTAGCCAGATCATAGAGTAATCCAGAATATCTACTTTCCAGCCAGATTACAGAGACCCAGAAAAACTTTGGATATGATTGCTTGCCAGAGCAGCCATGTTATTGGGTATGAACTTATCAAAAATCAAATTGGGGAACCCTCTCAGCCAATCCAAGCTGCCTGGAGCAGCCTGCTATTGATAGTCCTCAGAGGTCTGACTCGGGATATGAGTGGGTGTTTCCCCACTAGGTTCTTTCACTATACCTGAGGGACTTCTATTCTACTACCACCTGTCCTATACCTTCATCAGACTCTTGGATAATAGAGGATAGAATCCCTTTTCCCACCCATCTTCCCTGCTTGCTGAGCCTTATGGGCCAAGCCAAGCTGCCTTGAATAGCCTGCTATCCCAGGGAGCCTCCTACTCTTCAACACCTCTCCTCTACCTTCATCAGACTCCTGAACCATTCCTGAATTCTTCCCTTCCCCGACCCAACTTCAATGCTCTCTGAGACCTCTCGATCAAACCAAGCTGCCCAGAGCAACCTGTTATCTCAGGGAGAACACCATTGTCCTGCCATGTCCCCACCGAACTCCAGCAAACCTGATGTTCCTGAACCATACAGACCACAGTTCTAGAATCATTTAACCCAAGGATACCCATCAGAGGTCTTTAATACCCGGTCCATTGAGATTAACCCCCTCCCAAAACCTACTATAACAAGAACATCCAGGGAACAAAACCATCCATATGGCTAAAGGCCCCTGAAATGACAAAGTCAACCAGTGTAATATGACACCTCTAAAGCACAGCTACCCCACCACAGTTCACTGTGGATATTCTAACACAAGTGAATCACAAGAAAATGACATTAAATCCAATCTTCTAAACATGATAGTTGCCTTTAAAGAGGAAACAAACAAATCCCTTAAAAACATACAGGGAATAAAATTGTGTGACACCTGAAAGTGGAAATAGAAGCAATAAAGAAAACACAAACTGAGGAAATCCTGGAGATGGAAAACCTAGGGCAGATAACAGGAACAACAGATGTGAGCACCAACTGAATACAGGACATGGAAGAGAGAATCTAACCTAAGAACAATAGGAATAGAAGAAGGTGAAGAATCCCAGCTCCAAGGTCCAAAAAATTATTCTCAGCAAAATTATAGAAGAAAACTTTCCCAAACTAAAGAAAGAGATGCCTATAAATATAATAGCTTATAGAATACCAATTAGATGGGACTAGAAAAGAAAATCCTCCCAGAAAATAATAATCAAAACACGAGATCTACAGAACAAGGAAAGAATGTTAAAAGCAGCAAGGGAAAATGGCCAGGTAACATATAAATGTAAAAACAGGATCCATCATTGTGCTGCAAACAAGAAATATATCTCAGCCACAAATATAGACATTACCTCAGAGAAAATGACTGGATTTTTTCCAAACAAATGGACCCAAGAAGCAAGCTGATGTAGCTATTTTAACATCTAGTTAAATAGAACATCAACCAAAATTAATCAAAAGACACAGGGAAAATCAAAAGAGACAGGAAAGGATACTTCATATTCATCAAAGGAAAAAAATGGATCAAAATGATGTCTCAATTCTGAACATCTCTGCCCTCCAAATAAGGTTATCCACATTTGTAAAGGAAATATTGCTAAAACTTAAATCATACATAGATACCCACACATTAATACTGGGAAACTTCAACACTCCACTCATACCAATTGACAGGTCATTCAGATAAAGACTAAACAGAGAAATAATGAAACAAACAGATATTATGAATCAAAAGGACCTGACAGACATTTATAGAATATTTCACCCAAACCCAAAGAATATACCTTATTCGCAGTACCTCATGGATCTTTCTCCAATATTGACCATATAGTCAGTCAAAAAGGAAGCCTCAACAAATATAAGAAAATTTAAATAACACATTGTATTTTTGAGACCACATGGATTAAAGTGGACTTCAACAACAACGGAAACAATGAGAAAATTTACACACTCATGGAAATTGAACAACTGTCTACTCAATGATGTTCTAGTAAATCTCCAGCCCAGAAAAGCTAGAGCAAAGAAATCACAACTCAATAAATAGGAATACAAGCTACACTCCTAGATTGGGCATATCTATCATTACATTACTATATTCCCCATCTATGAGATCGCTTAAAACTTGTGATTTCTCCAGGCCACATGGTTCTGCTCCATTGTCCTTAAACCTACTACTCTCCCTCCTCATCCATAGTCCTCTCTCCCCTCCTCTCTTCCTTCTTCTGCGAAATTTTCAGCTCCACCTTCCCTTCAACTGCCCAGTCACCTGCTCTAGCCTTTATTTTACAAGTTAAAATGGGGAAATGGTACACAAGAAGTTGACTGTGATGAGTGATTCACTCCTCATCTGCAACATCCCCCAGGATAGCAAAATTAGCATCAAAATAGATGACCAGGGCTATCCACAACAGGAAATTAAATAACTTCTGGATTTCAATGAAAAAGAAGGCACAACATATCCAAATGTATGGGACCCAATGGAAGTAGTAGTAAGAGGAAAGTTCAAAACATTATGAGCCTCCATAAAGAAATTAGAAAGTCCCCATACCAGCAATTTAAAAGTACACCTGAACGTTGTAGGGAAAAAAAAAAAAAAGAAGCAAGCACACCTAACAGGAGTAGAGGGTAGGAAATAATAAAAATCAGGGCTGAAATCAATCTATTAGAAAAAAAGAAAACAATACAAAGAATCAACAAAACCAAGAGCTGGTTCTTTGAGAAAATTAACAAGTTAGACAAATCTTTAGCCAAACTAACCGAAAGAGAATGAGACATTTCCTGAATATACAAAATCAGAAATGAAAGTACAGACCTAACAAGAGACACTGAACAAATTCAAAGAATCATTAGGTCTTGTTTCAAAAACCTTTACTCCACCAAATGGGAAAACCTTAATGAAACAGATGATTGTCTAGATAGATATCACATACCAAAGTTAAATCAAGATCATGTAAACTATTTAAACAGCCCTTTATCACCTAAAGAATTAGAAGCAGTCATCAAAAACTCTCAACCAAAAAAGCCCAGGTCCATATGGTTTTAGTGCACAATTCAATCAAAGAAGAGCTAATTCTAATACTCCTCAAACGATTCCACAAAATAGAAACCAAGGGTACACTGCCAAACTCATTCTATGAAGCCATACCACTCTTATTTCTAAACCACACAAAGACTAAAAAGAAAAAGAACTTAAGGACAATTTCTCTTATGAACATTGATGCAAAAATGCTCAATAAAGTACTCATAATCTAAATCCAGGAACACATCAAAAACATGATCCATCAAGAAGATATAGGCTAGATCAGTGGCCCAATACCTGCCCAAATGTAACAGCATAGTTACCTCCCAGAAGGTCCAAAGTAACCAAAGACACAGGGGACTCTCTCACCCAAATTTCCACACAGTCTGGAACATGCACCCAGCCAAGCTGACAAGGTACTTACCCCCCACTTCCACTTCAACCCCCCAAGCTCCAATTTCCTACGGGACCTATTCCTCACCAGGGCCAGATCAGTGGCCCAATTCCTGCCCAAATACTACAGCCTGCAGGTCTTTCAGGAGTTCCATAGTAACCAAGGGCACAGGACATCTTCAGTAAAAGGGTTACAGGATTTCTGAAGTAACCAGAGACACAGAAGTTCTACCCTAACCAGAGACATTGGAGGCCCACTCTAATCAGAGACAACACTGCATGTCTCCAAAGAGATCAGCCCTAACTCAGATTACAGAGCTCTCTGCCTCCAAGGAGACCAGTTACAATCAGAGACACCTGGGCCAATTAACACCAGAGTGAACCAGAGGGCCAGAAGAAAGCAGAAGATCATCTGTGACAGAACCCAATGCTATCTGGCACAATCAGAACCAAGTTCTTCCACCAGAGCAATCCCTGGATACTCTAACATGACTGAAAAGCAAGATAGTGGCTTAACATCCCATCTTTTGAAAATGACAGATGCCTTTAAGGAAGATATAATAAACTCTACTTAAAGAAACAGGAAAACAAAGGCAAACAGGTAGAAACAAATAAATCCCTTAAAAAATGCAGGAAAATACGAGCAAGCAGGTAAAGGAGTTGAATAAAACAGTCTTAGAACTAAAAATTGAAATAGAAACAATAGAGAAAACACAAACGAGGAAACCCAAGAGATGGACAATTTAGAGAATGTACCTAAAGAGTTGAAGGGGTCTACAACCATATAGATGGAAAAAAATATGAACTAACCAGTACCCCCAGTGATTATGTCTCTAGCTGCATATGTAGCAGAAGATGGCCTAGTCGGTCGTCAATGGGAAGAGAGGCCCCTTGATCGTGCAAACTTTATATGTCCCAGTACAGGGGAACACCAGGGCTGAGAATTTGGAGTAGGAGGGTAGGGGAGCAGGGTGGGAGGATTGTATAGGGGACTTTGGGATGGCATTTGAAATGTAAGTGAAGTAAATAGCTAATAAAAAAATGAGAAAAAAAAGCTCCAAACCCAAAATCTCCAGGAAATACAGGAAACAATGAAAAGACCAAACCTAAAAATAATAGGAATAGAAAAGGGTGAAGAATCCCAGCTCAAAGGGCCAGAAAACATCTTCAACAAAATAATAGAAGAAAACTTCCCTAACCTAAAGGAAGAGATGGTCATAAAGGTACAAGAAGCCTACAGAACACCAAATTAATTGGACAAGAAAAGAAAATCCTTTCATCACAAAATAATCAAAACACTAAATGCACAGAAAGAAGAAACTTAAAAGCTTCTCCCTGAAGAAGAGAAGGCCAAGTAACATATAAAAGCAGACCTGTGAGAATTGCACCATACTTTGCAACAGAGACTTTAAAAGCTAGAAGATCCTAGACAGATATCATCCAGTCCCTAAAAGACCATATAGGCCAGCACAAGTTACTATACCCAGCAAAATATTCCAAAACCATACCAAATTTAAACAATATCATCTTTTTACTAATCTAGCCCTAAAGAGAATATTGGAACAAAATTTCCAATACAAGGAGGGTAACTACACCCAAGAAAGCATAAGAAACTAAACATTTCTCAACAAACCCAATAGAAGAGAATCATAAACACAGAATACCATCTCCAACAACAAAAATATCAGGAACAAATAATCATCTGTCTTTAATATCTCTTGACATCAATGGGTTCAACTGCCTAATAAAAAGACACTGGCTAAAGACTGGGTACATAAGCAGGATCCAGCCCTTTGCTTCATACAAGTAATACACCTCAGTGACAAACACAGATCCTACCTCAGAATAAAAGGTTGGAAAAAAGTTTTGCAAGCAGTCACAAGAAACAAGCTGAAATAGTATGTGGCTGTGGGTTGTGAGAGGATGCCTGGTAAGGTTGAGCTAAGATTTAAAGCCCTGGGAACCCTGAAGGGACAGTAGAAGCTTTGCGTGCTTCCGTAACCAGGTCCCTGCCATGTAGTCACATACCCACTTTAGAGAGGTTTGTGGCTTTCAGTCATATAAAGACAGCACTCCAAGCCCTCCCACATGTAGATGAGGTATCCCCATCCTCTTAGGTCAAGCCAATAGTAAACACCTACTGTCATACTCTGACCCACACCAAGACTGTATATAAGAAACCTATTGAGAAGAAAAAAAAAGGTGTATGAGAATTACTCTGTCATTATCTGAGAGCCTCTGTCATAAGAGTTGTAACTCCACCACCAGAGAAAGGACCTGCTTTCCCAAAACACCACAAGAAGCTCCCTACCACCTCTCCCTGGCAAGTCAGCCTCCCACCAGCTCAGCCAGGTATGACTCAGCATAATGCATCTTGGAGCAACAAAAGCTACAGCAGTGGTGAATGCAGCTGCAGTAGTGAAGACAGCAAAGATAATTCCTCCTTCCTGGAGCCATCCTAATATCCAATAAAATAATATTTCAACCACAAATAGTTAAAAAAAAAGATGAGGAAGAATTC